>NW_020292042.1:1363211-1647628 GCF_003184925.1 Aspergillus vadensis CBS 113365 | reverse complement strand
AGGATTTGTCTATACTATGATCAAAGCATGAAATGAGCCATTGATGCTGTTATGGATGTGCTGTGTAGTAGTATATAGCATTTGGCTTTCATAGAGCTTAGTTTCTCCCTACAGTAAACATGTACTATACCAAGTATATATGCTGCAAGATGTAGTAAGTTCCATTCAATTCATCTATTCGTTTATCATGTTCCTAGAATGTGTACAACAACTTAACAAGGATATTACCTGTATTGTATCCCTACATCATATTACTAGGTAGTAAGTAAGGTAGCATCATATATATAGTCGACCTATGTATAGAGAGTATAGAAATAGAAGTAGTAGAAGTAATAGATAGATATAGATAGAAGTTAAATACCAACCCATAGAATAAATACACGCATACCGAATACGATACGCATTAACAACAATCCAGGAAACCAACCCCCGATTCCCTCCCCCATTCAAGTCATAAGTTGGTTTAAATCTAGTACTGACTCGGTACGAAACTAAAACAGTAGACTTGAGTAGAACTAAACTAAAACTAAACTAAACTAAACCAGCACCCCCACCACCCACAGTAACAGCGAAAGGAAAAAAGGGCTGGGCTACGACCTATGATCTCTAGTCTCGAGTCTAGACACCAGGGATCGTCAGGAGTCCTTCGAACGATGGAGCACGAAGTTGGGGGCAAGGGAAGGGAGAGAGGGGGGGCAGTGGGTGGGTTGGGTTGGATGGTGCTACACGCTAGGGGAGGATAGGTGTAACTTGAAAAAGAAAGGGATGGACAAAGTGGTGGTTAATAAGGTTGGATCTGAGACAGTGGTGTGGTAGTAGTGGTAGTAGTTGGGAGGCTGGGTGTGGTGTTGTTACTGCTTGCCTGCCTGCCTTTTGGGGCTGAAGCGAGATGTGTGAAGTAGATGTCTTGTTTCAGGGTTTGAGATGTGGATGGGGGCTAGTTTGGGGGAGGGGAGATGTATGTGTGAGGGAAATTGTTGGTTTGGTGGTGGGATTTTTCTTTGTAGTGATGGTTGTGCGTGTGTGCATGTCCGAGGGGGCTTTTTTCCCCCCTTCGGTCAGTCTCTTTCTCTTTCTTTCTTCCTTGCTCCGTCTCTTTCTCCGACCCTCTCTCTCTTTCTCTCTCTGTGTGTGTGTGGCTTCTCTTATCTGCGATATATTATCTCTCAATGGGGCTCTCCATTATGGCCTTACTGTGGGTATCTGCACAAAGATGGAGGAGGATAAGTATGGTGCCTATACTTGTATGGTATGGTATGGGCAGTGCGGATGGTGGGTATCCGTATCTGTTCCGGTATCTCCAATACCGGTTTGGAGAAAGGGTATGTAAGTAAAATATACGTAAGGAGAGGGGAAAAAAAAGACCCTCGGTGGATCAGCTGACGAGCCTCAGCTGCACCGGAAGAACTGCTTCTTACGTCGGGATTATTCATTATTATTAGTAGCCATTGACGGCTGGAAGCTGGCGGATTCCTACCGATTCTCATGCAGTGTTCCTGTCCACAGCTGCCCCAGTCAATGGAGTGACTGAACTCCATTTTGGACACGTCTTCCCTGCTGGCTGGGAAGATTCTCCCACGAGCAGGATGCACATCCAGACCGCCGGTCCATGTAAGAAGAAAAAGAAAAGAAAAGAAGAAGCAAAAAAAACGTGAGGAGGGGGAACGTGACGGGCTGCACGAAAGATGCAGGTACATGTAAGAGGCGCATAAGCAAGTTCTGGGTTAGTCAAGATGAGAACATATTAGCGGTGTGTTCGCACTCAATCTGAGAACTGAGATCTGGGATGACTCAATCGAGTAACCCATCTGAATCTGAATCCTTTCCCCTCTCCTCCCTCTTTCCTTTCCCCTCCTTCTCATCCTGCAATGGTTCCTTTTCACCTCCAGATTCCGAGGTCCACCCCGTAGAGTCCGTAGTAGTCTCCGGTACTAAGGATAACCGACCATGGGGAAAGTAGCAATTGACAGCTGATATGACGTTTCCAATTGACTTTCAACGGACGCTGGAAGAGTATCCATCCATCCAACGTCTTTTTTGTCGGTTGGAGACGGCCGAAGCACATGTGGAATTGCTGTCATCTCGGGCCCGAGGCAAGACCCATTGGAGACGGAGACCGACTGGACAATCAATCAATCAATCATGACACTTGCTGGGAAGCAACGCGTCCCTACTAAGTACTCAGTACTACCATTTACTTTGCAGGTGGCTCGCGTGGTAATTTTCCCTGGTGTCCCTCGGTACCTAAGACTGAACCGCACGCGGTGGAACAGAGAGGAGCACTACTGTTAATTGTCCATGTTCTCACTGGGTCTAGCAAGTCCTCACATCCTGGTCACTGCATGAATCTGTCTCTTTTAAGATGGGGACTGACCAGGATGGTCGCGTGTCGATTTAATATGATGAGTCGATTTCACCACGTTAAGTGGATATAATAATCCACCACCGCTTGGACGGATTCTGTGCGCCGTTCGCGTTTCCCACCGTCCCCTCCCTTCGGAGCTGTCCTCCAATTCCAGCAGGTAGATCCAGTACCTAGTTAGTACAGCAATGGAGGAGCGCAAGTACTAGTAGACTTTAGTGGGTTGTGGCTGTAGATGTATGTATGTATGTATGTATAATGCATGTTGTATATGTTGTTATTCCTACCCTTGGCTAGCAGTTATGAAAATAATTATTTTTTGAGTTAGAGTTATACCTGTCATGTTGGAAAATGTTTGTTTGTGCCTGGCGCGGATGCAACCTTTCACCCAATTGCCATTTACCAGAACCATGGTTCAAGCGTCCCCTTCCAGCCCGTGGTTTTCCTCTGGGTCCCCGAACCAATCTGGCAAGTCAACCAGCTTATCCCGACACACAGGATCCGCTCTGGCGTTCACAAGGTTCAGCCAGGCCGAGAAAGCTCCCGTCGGGCGTCCAGTCAAGACACTGCAACTTTGGGCTAGCACGACTTCTGTTGCCCGGTGGAGAGAAACGTTGAAACTGGGCCCCGACGTCTCCCCTCTAAGCGAATGAAGATCCGGTGGTGCCTGAGTTTGACGTCTCGCTCGTATTGTCGGGACAAGGGAGAGGCAGGAAAGGAGGAACAGAACATCCCTCGGTCAAATTCGAGGCTGTTCGGATGTCATGCTGTTTGGGTTCATAGAGTCTCAGGACTGCTTATGCACTAGGTAGTCCTAGGCACTGTGCTCCGTAGGTCTGTCTGTACCTACCCAGTAGCTGCATGCATGCATGTAGGTACGTATGCATGTCCACAATGAACCCGTCAATCAGCGTGCTCGCCTGCTGACAGTATGGAGGTTACCCCGAACAAACGCGCGAATATTTTGACCTCTGTTTCTCTCTCTCTTTCGCAAGAGTAGTCCGCCGGAGAGTAACGGTGCCAATGATAGATTTGTCTTACTTCAGCCGGTAAAAAAAAAAAAAAGAAAACAATCTCCAAGATAATGGCCGAAGTCCATGCATGACTTCGATTATCCATGATTCCATTGCACATTGTATCGCATCCATCGCCTATCAATTAATTCACTATCAGCCCTTTGTGGTTCCATCGAACCCACCGCCAATACTCGCCCAACGGAAGTCCCCGTGAGATCATCGCGTCTGACCGAGAGTCCCGAGCTGAGAGCTCGGTGCTCGACGGTCAGATAGATTAATTATCATGTTATTGATTCTGGGCCCTTGGGGGAAATAGATGATCGATAGTAATCTGTAGCAAAGTGGACTCTGTAGGTCATTGCGGCATCGTTTAGTTAATTGTCTTGGGGAAGGTAGAACGCATATCATTCATTAGATTACCGTCTCAGCTCATCATTCCATAAGCAACGACGACAACAACAGCTTTGTGTGTGTGTGCGTCGAGGAGACGATTTCCGACCGCTAATCAGCATGTTTGCTTTTTCTCTTACTTTTTTCTTATCCCCCCTGTGGTTTCGACGGAAGCCCCTAGAACCATGGCTGGAAGCCCATGTGCGTTGTTTTATTGCACCGGAGGAATTTTAGTGCCTTGAGGGATCTGTCTCTTTCTGTCTCTCTCTCTGTCCATCTCGAGTCCATGTCTAGGCAAAAGCCCGATCGATCAGCGCACGGCGCAATCCATGGACCCCGACAGATAATAGTAATTAAGATTAAAGACCGAAAAAGGTAAACAATCGAGCATAGATTCGGTTGAAGTCCCGCCCGTCTTCACACTGTCTCTCTTCTGTCTCTGCTTCTGTATCCGGGTCTGTCTTCCCCTTTCCCATTTTGGGTGATAGGTGATACCTGTTACTTACTTGGGTATCTTGGGGGAACTGCGTAGGTAGTAGTTTAAGGGGCAATTGACGAACTAGACGGTTAATAGGGGAGGAGAGTTCGGTCAATTGGGGGCTCATGGTTTAGGCAGTCGAGCCATTGAATGTCTGTGCGAAAGGGGGAAGGGGGGGTAAAATAATTCCTTTTCTTTTTTATTGCGTATTCCTTCAGAATTGCATCGTGTCGTTTTTCCCCACGAAGGATGATAGTGTCTATCTTTGGTTTAACTGCCTCGGGATCGAACGATCCCGTGGGTTAGTCTTAGGAGGTTCGTTCAATTCCCCCCCTCCTCGGTTGCCTCTTTGGGGGGGGGAAGGAGAAGGGAATGATCCCTTTTCCATCTTCCCATCGATCATGATCTCAAACGCATGTTGCTTTTTTTAACCATACCATATCCACTTTGGGGGAAGATGACGATGACGATGATGTTGCTACTGCAGCTGCGGCGGCGGGACACGACAGATGGGAAAGGTGTCAATGTCAATTGATACTACTACATACTTACACAAACACAGCATACACACGCACCAGCTTGGTTCTGGTTCCATAGGGCCGATTGCTATGTAGGATTACTATCGGGAAGAGAGCCGTAAGGCGGATCCCAGGATTCGGGATGATAAATCCTGAGACTTGTTGACTACTATTACTTGTTGACTCCGTAAGGGCCTTTTTTTGGGGCCGAGGAGCGAGGTCCAGGCATACTTGAGGTAGTAGTAGTTAGTTAGTATCATAGTGGCCGACTGTTACCCTAAACTGCTGGCTGAACGGAAGAATATCTGACACCGGTAATGATTCTGTCAATCAATATTATTCCTACAGTTAAAACAAATGTCCTCCGGCAGGGCCAATGGAAAATTCACCCATTTACTTCCCGAAGGAAGAAAAAGAAAAGAAGACAAAGTTTTTCAACGGCGAACGTGGGCGGGACAAGAAAGTAAAAATGCTAATGAAATGAGAAAAGAAAATAAAAGAAAGGAAAAATAAAATCAGTTGAAATAGAATAAAATAAAATAACAACGTAGGTTTACCATTTTGAGTTTTTTTTTATTTTTTGACTGACTGACCCTGCTGGCTGAAGCGGTTGTTTACCTTACGGCATCCGATGCAGTGTTGGGAGAGAGGGGGAGAGAGGGAGGAGGAAAATACGCTCAATACCCCTGCCGTCCCGTGTTGTTGGTGTACCGTAAAATAAGTCTGGAACTGGGCTGGGATTGACATCGCCAGTATTTGATGATCGTCTCGTCTCGCTCCTTTCCCTTCATTTTAGTGTGGGTTTCGTAGTAGTTTGTTGCTGCTCTTTTTATAGTGCTGGTTGTGATCATTGTCTTTTCCCGATTCACCCAGTGTTTTACCCTCGTTTTCCCCAGAATTTAATCCCATACCTTACTACTTACTACTACTCTTACTATTTTACTACTTCACTATCTACGGACTAGTCCCGACCCATCATTCCTTTTCGTTGGTACTGCGGCCACTAGTTTGGGTCCGTCCAGTAAAAACCACTTGCTCCCTAAACTGTTATTGCGACAGCGACGGCTGGAACTTTACTTTACGGCTCATTTACTCCATCCTTTGCCCACATCTGTTGTCTCCATATCTTCTTCACACGCTCTCTCTTTATTTCTCTTACTTACTCGTACTCTCTCCACTATCTTTCTCTCTCTCTCTCTCTTTGCTTTCCCCTCTTGCAATTGATCTATCATTTCCATTTTCCTTTTGTTTCCCCCTCCCCCATCATCTCATTCCTTCTTGTCACTTGTGACCCAAATTTTTGGATACGTTTCCCGCAGCCGTTTCAACTTCCAATCTAAAACACTCAAGAAACTTTCCGTGGCTCTCGACACGGGGCATGCGCTTTCAACCTCGACCTTGAAAACCCGCCAATCTTCAGCTCGTCGGTGCTCTCGACTGCCTTGTGTCTCCCCAGCTCTCTGGTGTGCGGCATCTTTTCCCTACCATGGTCAAAGCTAGGACCATCCCATCACAATCGGAGGCTTAACGGTCGCTCACTTGCTTCGCCTTGCTCATTTGGCCGCCCCCACGACTCGGTCATCGCCCACTGGATTCCCTGATATATAGTCAACATACCTTCCCTCTGTTCCCCTGATGCAGGCTTCCTACCCGCCAGTGTCCATTCACACCATGTCCCAGCAGGATCTGGACCGTCCCTCTGCCAGAGCACCCCATAACGAGTCCCCCGAACCATACTCGGTCCACACCCGCTCCAGGTCAACTGCACATGCGCATAGTCCTAAACGGCTGTCCGTGTTCAGTGGCCGCTCTCGCAGTAACACCACCAACTCCACCACCTCTTCCCGCCGTTCCCCCGCGTCTTCCATGACTTCCGTGGATGCAGCTTCGCTGCCGTCGCATGATGACCGGGCAACCTCGGCGGCTGGTGTCCGCCATGAACGGCCCGAGAGCGTGACCAAGTCGCTTCTTTCGCGGGGAAGCCGGATCCTCCGTCGTCAGGGAAGTAAGTTCCACATTGTCTCCACGCTGGACGAGGAGGATGAAATGGAGCGTGAAAAGCCTCGCTTTGAAGTCTCGGAGATCTTCAGCCGGAACAAGTCACGCCATAGTGATGCGCGTAAGTCACTCCTATCACATGCGGATTGCGCTGTAATTATCGACATTGTGTTCAATGCTCACACAATGGACTCGCCACAGATGACCAGCTGAAGAATCTCATCTCGGATCCTTTTGACTTCCACCATCTGACTCATACGAGCCCGTCCCAATTTCAATCGCTGGAGAAAGCCCGGGAGACTGACTTAGTCACCGAGTTCTCGGCCATTCGTGCCTCTCAGAGACCTGTTACCAACCTGAAAGGAATTCGTGCTGAAGACCTGCACTTCCGTGACTTCTCCACGGAGGATCTTACTCAGTGTGGGACGGCCATTGGCTGTGACGACGTTGTTCCCCCTCCGCCAACAAGTCCACCAGCATCTCCAGGTGGTTCCTCGTCGGTCAGTCCCAAGCAGCGCGACCTCAGAGGACGAAGAGAATCGCGCGTTATTGAGAACTTCTCGCGGCCTGTCCCAAGGTTTCCTAGAGTTGGGTCAACCAGCCCGCCGCCGAGAGCCTCGTCCCCGAGGCTGGCATCCTCCCCTGAATTACCTGAGCCAGCTCCTCGCGCCATTGACGAGATCCTCGGTCTGTCAACCCAACCGACATACCCGGAGCATGTATACTCGCATACCGAGGATGTAGAACAGGGTGCTGCTTGGCCTCAGATCCCTATGGAAGACATGTTCCAGCCTCCTTCGGGCCATTCCTTCCCGACCAGCGTCAACAACGAAGTGATGAATGCCCGCACCTCGTCAATGTCCTTACCCACTCTGTCGTCAGACTTGGAAGACGTGCCAGAAGAAGAGGAGCCGGCCCCCTGGCATGAAGGAGCCGGCCTCCAAACTGACGAGGTCTCACCTCGCGCGCCTGTTATGTCAAGGTCTCCACCTCTGTCTGCGGCGCAATCTCCATCCAACCCTTCCCTGGCTGGCCCTAGGTCCGATTTGTCCATTTTTGTCGCCGAAGACTTGTCAAGAAAGTTCGCTGAGGCACTGGGTTCCCCCACCCTTCCACAGGATCGTATTGCACCACTGCAAGAGTCCATGGCTCAAGAGCCAGTCCGAAGGCGATCCTCAGTCAACTTGAAAGCCATCCAAGAAACTATCTATGAGTCTTGGGACGCAGACATTGACTACTGCTATGAACATGCTGCCGAGTCGAATTGCAACTTTGACTGGACTCGCAGTTCACTTGACGAGGCTCGACAAGACGATGCGGAAGACGGAATTACTGGCGTGGATGGGGACAAAGCGATGTTTGAGCCAATGCGGCTGAGCGCGTCCGCTGCGGACCTGGATCATGTCCCAAGCGCACATGTAGTGGTTACGTCCACCCTAGATGATAACACTGGCATTGCTGTGACGCAGCGAGATAGTGATTATTTTCAGCCTGTGAGGTTTGCCCCCACCTTGGGGAAACAGATTAACCCCGATTCGCTGTACGATGAGTATTTGACGGCGGACACGGAGTCAGACCGACACTTCGCCTTCTACTCGCAGCCAGGTGTGATCCAGCCTATGGACCAGTCCGTGTCTCCCCGGAGCAGCTTTTCTCCCATTAGCAAGTGTAACTCCCAGGAAAGTTTGATCCTGTCCCGCGCCGCGTCGGTCGCCCGCAAACATCGTTCCTCCGTCTCGACCGCCAGTGTTCCTGATCTGGTGCACAGTTTGGCAAGCAGCCGTGAGTTCCACCCATCTGAGCAGAGGCTCTCAGATGAACTCTCAGGAATGGGGCGCCCCGAATCTTCCCATCACCGGCAGACCAAGAGCCTGGCCCGCGAAGTTGAAGCCCAGCTTCTTTTCCGAGCCGATGGCGACGCAAGCCCCGAGCCTTCAGGCTATGCGTCCACCGTGGGTCCTTCCATCCACGACAGAGCCAAGTCCACCACTGAAGTGGAGGCAGGCCCTTTGATTGCCAGAGCCATCAAGAATGATGCTGCATCTAAGGCCGCCCCTCGGCGCAAGGGCCGAGCATCCTATTCCCTCTTCCCTACTCCTGCAGCAAATTGAGCTGCAATCAACCCGACGACAACTTGCATCCATCACAGACCCCTGGTTCTCAGCATTCTGCAACATTCCGTTCCTCATCCGTTCACTTATAGAACTTCTTCAACGACTTGATGATTCATTTTTTTTTCTCATTGTGGTGGCTTGCGTTTCGATTTCTCTGCGACGAATGTTATCTATTAAACCGTCATTCGGACCCACTGTTGCGGGCTATGCGCTTATGTTTTCTTTGTTGTTTCCTCAGATTTTCTTCACTTGCATTTCCTGGTGCATTTCTCAGCGACTGTTTTCCTCGGGAAGAAAAAATCTTGGGTGTTTTTCTGGCAATGGAGGATTTGGAAAGGACAGTGAACGGGGTTTCAGTCGGAGAACATTCGTTCGGATTTATATTTTTCATTTTGTTGGTCTCGGTTTTTGTCTGGGTAGCTGCTGCAATTGCAGTGGCTCTTGTGTTATTCAACATCCATTGTCGATTTAGGTCTGTGTCAGTATATAGATAGAGCAGGAAGGGATAACTGGGTCTGTCTGGGAAGAGTTGTTTGATACGAGGTTTACACGCGGGCAAACCGTGGAGAGGAAAAAGTGATGATTATAACATTTGATATTACTGTCACTATAGCATGAATGGCGCTTTTCATTGAATCAGTTTTCAAACACTGGGAATTGTAGTAGCAGACGTTGAAACAAGTAAGCCCACGTGCATCGAGCTAGACCAGACCACCTGATCGCCATGTGACGCCGGTGTCTCACCGCCATCCATGGCGGTATGGATATTCTGCCAGTCGAGTGCTCCTTCCTCTGCTGATATCGGGGATCGCTCTTGCCATGTTCGTCATCCACGCTTGGTCGCAGACGAGCATGTCGTCTTCCTTCTTCCTTCGCCTCTTCATCATTTAGCAATCTTCTTCTTCAATACATCTACGCTTATGTCTTTGTATCACCCGCAATCACCAGTCATGTCTGCCGACTCGCAGGCTCTGACCAAGCGTCAAAGCGACACCAGCCTTATGCCCCCGCCGCCGCCACCCAAGCGCATCAAGCGGCCGGCCACTGTGTTGGACGAAGATATCTACACCAATGCTCTGTCGGAGATTATCGCGCGTGATTATTTCCCCGGTCTCCTGGAAGCCCAGGTGAAGCAGGAGTACTTGGATGCGCTTGATTCGAAAAACAAACAATGGATTGCAAGCTCCAAGAAGAAATTGACCGACCTGTTGAAGACACCGGGAAGAGCTCGATCGCATTCCGGATCAGCCAATATGACACCACGAGCCACCAACTCGGGACGCCCTGAAGACACCCCGATGGGCTGGGGAGGAGATACACCGATGTCAGTCATGTCAACAACTTCGTCATCTACTACACCCAACGTCGACCATGCTACGATACCGGATGTGTCCCGCCTTGGGCTGTTAGAGTTCCAGGCCAAATATACAAGTGAAGATAATGAGTCGTTCAATAAGCTGCTCGATAAACAAAATGAAAAACACCGCGAGAGATATAAATGGCTGTGGAGTGGGAATAAGATACCAACTGCTAGACAGATCGCGCATCGGCGGCAAGAAGCTAAGCGGATCGAGGCACAAGGGGGTAACCCAGATCAGCTCAAGCAGGTGGCCATAAAGACTGACCTGGACGCCCGGCCCGCAAATCCAGACACCTGGAAGACTCAACCCGAGAACTCGCTCATGTTTGCGCCTTCTTCCATAGAGGACTCATATGAAACTATACAGCAAAAAGCCGAAGCATCGTCGCGCGCAGGGCCCAAGCGGGTAGTGTTTCAGAACACACGGTTACCAGATGAGAGCATCCAGCAGACGTCATCTGCCACAAATGCACCCCCGCCCTCACCTTCGATATCAGCCATTAAAGACGCTATCGCCGGACACCCTCGCCCCACCGAATCTGAAGCAGTATATACCGGGGGTGAGACGCCACGAGTAAATGGGTATGCCTTTGTGGATGAGGATGAGCCTGATTATCCCCTCGCTTCATCAAATGACAATGACGACTCTGCGATCTCTCTGGATGATATTCGCCTGCTTGGCGGCAGTGATGCCACACCGAATCCTTTTGAGATCAAAGAAAACCGGAGACGGGAAGATATTCATCACCGCATGGTAGATCGCGTAGCGAGGTCTAAGCGAACGGAGAAGTCCCTTCGCGAAACAAAGACTCCCGTAACGCCACGGTTCGCCAGCAGCCCACGACTGGACTTTGGTTTGCGCACCCCAAGTGCAGCTACGCCAGGAGGGAGAACGAACAAAGCTTTGACTCCCGCAGCACAGAAGTTACTTCACCAGGTGGGGAGTACACCTCGTCTAGCGGCATCGTCCTCCAGTTCATCTCTGAGGAACATGTGGACACCGACCCCGAAAAGGGGCAAATAATGTGGTGTCTGCTTTCATACAAATTTCTCTCTTTCCTATTGAAAGCAAAATGAGTTAGCGCTTGTGTTTCGACTTGACATTATTAGATACCAGGAATTATCGAGGCGTCATGAAAGGGGATCATTATATGCTATCATGAGTTAATGATTAGAAGGGTTCGACATTTTTAATACAACAGTTGCCGTCTACATTTGGGCGTCTGTCATATGGCAATATATATACTAATTCGAAATTGCGAGGTTGATTACTAGTTAGCTGCCTTTGGTCTAGTGTTTTAAAACATATCAAGGAGAATGTAGAGACATTTTAGGTGTAGAATAGACAGGCCCACCTGCCAACTATAAGCAAGTGTATTTTTGCAGCTTACGTCCCTAAACCACCTCCCATCTAGGGGCCATGTTAGGTGAAAATAACAGATACGAAACTCCAGGCAGTAACATACAAGCCATCCTTACGCAGAGGGGTATCTATTCGCATCTTCGTATCAGCTATCCACATGCAATGCCTCTCTGATCCAGCATTATGACTCCACCTCTATGCCCGCTCCAAACACAAAGCAGGCAATCTATGTATCCCAAAATATACACACCCGATGCATGTCGACTAATGAAGTGAGAAAATGAAGAAGAATAAGGAAGACAAAGATTCTGGGGAATAGTTGCACCCATTCGAACAACTGCGTTTAAAAACTCCTACTACCCAAGAACCCAGAACAGAGTCCAAACACCTATCACCATATAAAGAGAGATCCAGATGCTCTCATGCAAACTGGAAACGGCATTAAGGTAATACGCTGCTCCTAGATAACTGCACGTGATGTCACCATTAGGATCGCGTGTGCCGTACGACATATTCGCCCGCGGGCCCTCTGGACAGCCGAAGCCTAATATCGAAGGACAGTTTCGGACAAGGCTATGACAGACGCCCTGGCAGGGGAGAACTTCCTTGTATGGACCTGGGCGGATTTTGCTGTCGATGAGAGGGTTGCGGGAGTTGTTGGTGGCGGGGCTTTTTAGGAGGGAGGAGTTGGTGATCGAGGTGCCGTTGAGGAAGGGCTGGCCTGCATTCCGGATCTGAAGGTAGGTGGCGTTGCTGGAGTAGTCTGCGCATCGAGGGATTGTCACGGCGCAGAGCCATTGCTTGTATGCTTCGGCGCAGGTGTGGCAGGATACAGCGAGGGAGAACATGCTCTCGCTGGAGGTGTTGCATTGGACTTGTTGGAGGGAGTAGTTGAAGTTCTTGTATAGGGATGCGGCGTTGTCGTCGTAGATACTGCGGAGTTCGGTCATGTTGATGGAGGGGTTAGATGGCACTGCGTAGGCGACTTCGGAGCAGAATGGCAGATCATATACAACGGCACAGTTGTCATCTGTTTGGTTCTTCGTTAGAATACGGTTAGGCCATGGTATTGGGGCTCATTATTTCTCACCTGTTTTGGTTGTAAAGTTCATGCGCGGCCATACTTTACCTCCACCTCCCACGATTCCATTGCCCCAACTGGTGGAATTGCCCTCACGAGCCATGATTCCGTAGTAGGTGGAGGTTTTGTTGAGACCGGTGACATAGAACTGCTCAGTTGGCCTGTCTACTGCACCCCGGGTGGTGATGCTCGCCTCAACTTTGCTCTTCCCAATCTGCGCCAGCGTATCGAGAGCGCAGAATGACCGTTCTAAGCCCGAAATAGACGAACTGTTGATGTTGTTGGCGAACATTGTGTATGGAGGCGTCCTGTCCATCCAGGAGCTGTAGTTCTGTGACGTAAGATCGGTGGTGGTGAGATTTCTCGTCGTCAGAAGCGCTGCTCCAGTGTCCGAATCAACTAAGAACATGAACTGATCGCTCTCGTCGACGCTATGAAAATAGGCATCTGTCGAAGCTGCAATCTGGTAGGTGAAAGAACCAGAATATTCAGTGCTATTGGGAGCCGTCACTCCGACATAGACATCACCATTCGCCGTAAGGGTCATGCCCACATAGCCCTCCTCCGCTGATTTGATCGTCTGGCCGGACTCGGACTTGTCAGGCCCAGGCTTCTCTATCGATTCAGACGCGTAGAGTGTCAGCTGCGGTACGGCCGCTGTGCTAGTGGAATCCGAATTGTTGTGGCTGGGCTTCGAGCATGCCGTGAGGGACAAATAAACGGTGGTGGATCGCTTGGAAAGACCGCGACTCTTATTCTCAGAGGTGCTATTGGTCTCATCGCCATTCACGGGGAAATACCACCACTCCGTCTCACCCATCTTGAGAGTGCCATTCTGATACTGATTGTTTCCGAGGGATGTCACCCCAGTGGGAGCCCGGCGAACCAAGTCGAGTCCGCGCGCATCTCCCTCCTCGTCTACCGCATCTTCGAACTCCAAACCGTTGTATTCTGCGAGTGGGAAAGCGAACTCCGGACTAGCTTCACCGAAGAGGAATTGGCCATGGCTTCTGGAGGCCAGGGATGAGGGACCTGGCAGGGCATTCTCATCCGCAGTCGCAGTCACTCTGCCGACGCAGATGGCCAAGGCAATTGCGCATCCGAGTACCGCGCGGACAGTTGCACGCCGGCGGCACTGTAGGCGTGGCGGTATAAGCCGAACGAACATTCAGGATGGTTGAAGGATGGTTGACTGCGAAAGGAAAGGCATCAATCGACGTCCATGGGCTGTCTAGTGCTGGAACGTAACAATTTCCTCTCACGGCGGAGGCCAGCCGAATTGTGAGGGGAAATACAGGTGCCAACGGGGATGGAGATGCGATCGGGGGTTACCCCATGAACACAAGCGGCATTCGCCCTGTGTGACGTGAGTCCGTTCAACCTGGAATCGAAAATCCCAGTCGGTTGGCCGCTGCAATTAGGGGAGATGGGCCTGAGGTCATGCTGGCTGGAGAAGAAAGAGTCTGGACTCTCGTAAGGCGTGGATTTGCCGGTTGCCTGGAGGCTCCGAATCGCAGCTGATCTTGGCGCCGCCACTCCACTTCTTCCGGAAGCCTCAGCATATACTACTAGCAATTTCGTGCATCCATCTGAACCCCCCTTACTCAAATTCTACGGTATGCTTTCGTAGCTTAGGAACAAAGATTTCCTTCATGCATATGCATATCTTTCAGAACTACAAACAAATTGACCCATTCATGTCCATCGGATATTTACGTGCATGATCATATCGACAAAACAACTCCCCCCCCCACCCTCCCCAGGACTCACCCTGCTAGGCTCACACGAGCTTGTAGCAGCGAGCCACTACACCACTGAGAATGACAATAGCTGCAATAACCCCAAGAATCCCAAAGAACCAGCCAAGTCCTGCCGCATCTTGCCCAGGGACGCGGACGTTCATTCCAAAGAGACCGCAGATCAGGTTCATAGGGACCAACATCGTGGCAATGAGCGTCACCTTGCTCAGAACTTTGTTGACGTGATTGCCCAGCATCAAGTTAGTCACGTTCAGCTGCGCGAGATAGTTGGTATGCGATCGGCTAAGCATCTTCTCAAAATGCGCCAGGTTGGACATCATGGTTACGACGTGATCCTGAATGTCACCCAGGTAGAGACCGATGTCGCCACGCGGTGTCACCGAGTACTGCTCGTTGCAGCGCTTGGAGAAGCCCCGGATAACGTCCGCCTTGCCTCCTAGCAGGCGCATCAAACTCATGACTTTCTTGCGCAGACCACCGATGCGCGGCAAGAATGACTCGAAGTCATCCATACGCGCGATGAACACGAGATCTTCTATAGCCTCGGACTCGACCTCAATCTCCCGAATGACGGGGCCAAAACTATCCACAATATCGTCGCTAGAAGGCAATTAGTCAGATTTGTCCACAGCGCAATACTCATCATTTCTTGCAGAAACTTACATCATGGCGTAACAGATCCAATCGCTACTCAGCGATACATAGTCACGGAGCTTTCCAATTCTCCTCCGTACGTTAGCGGCATGAGGGTTCTCGGTGAAAGAGAACGAGAGCACCCCATCACGAAAAACGACCATATAAAAGTTGACTGGCTCCATGAAACGCTCGTCCGCCTTGTCCACCTGATAGAATGTCCGGAAACAGACAAAGTAATACTGCTTGAAGAGCTCGACTTTCTCACGCGCTTCCTGGGTCAAGATGTCCTCTGTTGTCAAAGGATGAATAGAGAAAGCTCTGGACAAAGCTCCCACCTCATCCTCAGTGGGGTTCAGGACATCAAGCCACCAGACACCTCCGTCCGGACCCAATTGGAAAAGATCTCGAAAGGTGTCTCCCGGCAAGACCAGGTCACCCAGCTCGGCAGCATGCACGGTACTCTGTGCCTCCGACGAGAAGAATCCGAAGCGAGTAGGTTCATTTGTGTTTTTTAGGGTCGCCAACAGTTCCTTTTCATTTACAACTTCGGAAAAGTCCTTCTTATCTTCCTTCTCCAAAGTTGACTCCAAAATGTCTTCTGACGAACGCTCAATGCTTGACGAACGTTTCTCCGCATCCTTCTCGGACTTCTGAGCACCCGGACGAAGGTCATAAAAGACCCGCGGCTTCTGACTTTGCGAGCTGACGCTGTGCTTGCGTCGGTTTGCAGAAGGTTTCGCCTTTTGATTGAGAGCAACGAACTCCTCCAGTTCCTCATAGTCAATCACTGGAATTCTGCCAGGCTGTTCGAACGTCGGCAGGCAGCCATCATCGGTCGGCTCCAATGTTAAATCTCCAGGCTGCGGCCTAACCACACTTGCATTGCTGAAGGTTGGGCGGCGAGGATGCGTGCCACCAGATACCGTGCGCTGGAGAATGGCTTCCAAGTCTGGAGCAGCATGGCTTTCCAAAGTATTCGCGCGCTCTCGGCGACGCGGGTCTGCGAATGCTTCGACCGAATTGGGCGGAGACGTCGACCGGGCAGACACAGATGACTCGCGCGACAAGTTCGGTATTTCCTGATGCGTGCGACTATAAGTACGGCCGTGGCGGATGTTCCCCGTAGGATCAACTGAAAAGCGACGTCCCATAGCATTGAAATCCTTGTCTGATCGATCATCATCCACTACCGCGGTTTCGAAATCACGCGATAGAGACCCAGCTTCCCGAAGCGCATCCTCGATGTTAAGCAAGTCTGGACGCTGGGGCGTCTCGGGATTGAAAGCTTGTGGGACGGTATTTTGCCGACTCAGTGGCACGTCGGGGGTGGCTTCCAAGCGTGGCGCATCCAATTGAAATCGATGATCATCCAATTCAGGAACTGGGGTGCTGAACCTGGTCAGGCACATGTATTTCTCGGACTTCGGTGACTCGGACATTGTGGCTATATCGGTGTTCTTTATTGATTCTTCCTCACGTGGGTATTTATAACAGGGTTGATGAAACGAATTTGCTGGCCGGGAGCCGATATTGTTGACTTATTGTTTTTTTGGATTGATTATATGCGCGGCGGCGTTCAAAGGCGCGACGTCGAAAGTTGTAGACTGGATGAGAAAGGTCCCAGGGCGATTGCTCCTCCATCCATTAGCCAGACCCCTCGCAAGGGCCTGGCATTACCGATGCGCGTCCGTGTGCCAGCTTTGAGACTGCTTTAATAAGCTCTATTAGGGGGGTCTGGTGTCGCCCCCGCAGAAGACCCTGAACTTGGGGCCCAGAAGAGGGTGGAGGAGGGAAGACTGGTTGCAGCGAAGGCCCGCCAACTTGACTGAGTGAAGCGTAAGGAGCGCCGTCGCTCCGAAAAGTGCGGGGGAAAAGTGCGATGACAGAGAGAACTCCTTAACAGAGTTCTCGCAGTTCAGCGCAAGATTCGACCGGCAGGATTGACGCCCAAACTGGGTTTAACGAGATCGAGAAGAGCTGCTGGACAGCGGATAATAAGTCGGACCAATCGGGCTGCAGAAGATCGAAGACAAGTTTCGGTCTGACTTCAATGAAGTGTTGGATTGAAAAGTGCACTGAATGTGTTTCAAGGTGAGTGGTGATGATCGTCGGCACACTCAAAGGGAAGAGGGTGGGAGGCGACTGGTAGAAAAAAGAGTCGCAAAAGTGGAATGGGTGACCCTATTTTTTTAGAGTATGATGTAGTACGCACCACACTCGGAAAAATAGACCCCGTGGTCAAAGACGATGCGTCAAACCACGAGGACGGGAAAAGAGCAACGGCGAATCAAAGACAGCCGAAACACTTAGGGAAGCACGATGCAAGATGTTGAGTTATAAATAAAATCAAGAGCAATGGGTTTTAAAAAGATGTTCACCAAGAAGGTGATTGTGAGGAAGTTGTCTCAAGGGGACAGGAGAGGACCGAGAATCAAGGCAGCCGAGTGGAGGAGCAATTCTAGTATTAAATAAAATACGAGGGGCGGGCAGAAATTTCCGCATCAAGGGTGAAAAACGGACTGAGGAGTCTGAAATTTTTAGTTGAAGACGCCGCGTCGGCAAAGGCCCCGAGGCGGGTTTAGTCCGGCCGTCGTCCAATCACGCCAGTGGCTTTTAGTAGTCTGGAAATCTGGTTGCTCCCGAGTCCGTGGCCATCATCAGCTGCTCTGCAATAATAATCCAGTAAGTAGTCACTCCCACTACATGTGGGATGGTCAGATTTATGATTATTCAAATCATTGCTTGACCTCTGTGAGGAATCGGGAATCTCCTGGAATGGTCTTGCTTTGTGGATGTGGATCTTATTCGAGTGGATTCTATCTAGTCCGTCTCTATCCATTCATTCAAGCTGCAAGCCTGAAAATTAATTACAGTGCTACTGGGCACCTGTCAAAAACTTTCCCGTGAAAGAATTATTTATATCTCTTTTGGCTGGCACTCCTGCACGTTCCAGATCCAATGGTTGCCATGGACAGGCCATATCCGTGTGATCTACCCACTTCGTCCAATACTATGTCTCATTTGCTAGCATCCTAACCAGAAAAACAAACCACTTACTTCACTCTATCACCCAAGGTTCTCAACCGAAATTGCGCGAATAAGACCTATCTAGGCAGCAATCTAAACATCTCATCCGATCTCGTCAAAAAGTGTCCTTACCAGCTGTTGTAGGACACTAAATACTTACTACTTTGTACTAAGTAAGTATGTCTTGCTTCGCCCGAATGAAGTCTCCATCTACATCTCCTTAGTGGACGTAAATACCGGTAATATTACCTTGCCACATGGAGCCTGACTTAGGGGGGGGGGGGTCGTCTTCTGCTGCCCAATGAAGGCCAAGTTGATCATAGCTGAATCGCACTGCAATTCCAGCCCTGCGTATCCAATTCCACACGCGAGTGGACGAAACAGGGCAGAAAGGATCAAAGCAGATCTGGCTCATTCTCGAAACACATCATCCTTCCAAACCCCCACCGGGGTATGCATGAAAACTCTTATGATATAGTATGTATGTCATTGTCACACCCTTTCCACCGAATCATGGTAAGCCTGTTCAGCTATTGTAGGACAATCAGTAGGGAGAGAAGTCTTTTTTGGGCTGGTCGGAAAAGTGTCTTGCACTTGAAGGAGGGGGGGAAGCAAGCGTTTGCGGCTGAGGTTATGTTGTGTTTGTAACAATACGCAAATCTTCAGGTCAGACCGAGATCCAATCAGGAGTAGTCTACTGAGGGAGAGCGATCGCATGACTCCAAAGATATACTGTATTGATTGATCAGTTACTTATTTGCCTGCTTAACTATGGATGTGAACAAGGAAGTACTTTCTGTAAGAAGTAGTGGTAAGTATTAATAACCATGTCACAAACAATGATGATAGGAGAATTTGGGAAATAATCTTCGAACTTGGCTTTGTGGCACCTGGATCTAGCAAAGCCCTGTGGCCCCTCACTTGCCCGCTTTCTGCTTCCCCGACGTCGGCCTTTTTTTTTTCTGCTAATTTTTGGAAATCCGTTTTCATTGCCTTTTTTGACCACCGAGGAGCGCCAAGAAAAGAAAAGAGTCACAACCTTAAGTCGGAGCCGAGTGCGATAATAATTATTATTGTAGTGACTCAAGTCTATCTATCACTGCTACGCTGTGACTGGCAACAACGGTGCTCTTGCCATACATACTACATACCTAGCAAGTCACTGGAGGTTTCATCCCGCTTCAGTCCATTTTTCTTTCTTTTTTTCCCTGATCCCTCCTCCGTCCTTGTTCCTCCACAATGGCTGCCACTTCCTTTGTTATCAGGACGCCCTGCTCGTCCGCCAACATTGGACCTGGGTTCGATGTGATCGGCCTGGCATTGTCCATGCATTTGGAGCTCCACGTCACAATTGATAGCTCCAAGTCATCGCAACAACCACTTAACTGTCGCATCACATATGACGACCTGAGCAACAGTACCGAGAAAATCAGTCTGGACCCCGAGGTCAACTTGATCACCCGTGTAGCACTTTACGTACTTAGATGCCATAGCCAACGGGCATTCCCTGCTGAGACTCATGTGCACATCGTAAACCCGATCCCCTTGAGTCGGGGTCTCGGTTCTTCTGGCACTGCCGTTGTGGCTGGTGTAATGCTGGGAAATGAGGTAGGTAAGCTTGGGCTCAGCAAGGATCGTCTCTTGGATTATTGTTTAATGATCGGTAAGTGGCATGTCCATCTTTCTGCTGGTGGGGAATAAAGTCGAGCATCCTGCATGCGATTGATACTGCTTGACACCTCGTCGTTTGCTGGCCATCGCTCATCTGCTTAACAGAACGACACCCCGACAATGTCGCTGCCTCGCTCTTCGGAGGCTTCGTTGGCACCTATCTCAACGAACTCGCCCCCGAAGACGTAGCGCGCAAGGAGATCCCTCTCAGTGAAGTTTTGCCTTCTCCGGCTGGTGGCATTGACACCGGCAAGAGGCCTCCTGAGCCGCCCATTGGCATCGGTCATTACAGAAAGTTCCAGTGGGCCAAAGAAATCAAGGCTATTGCCATCATCCCCGACTTTGTCGTGCCCACCGCCAACGCCCGGAATGTTCTTCCTACCTCGTATACCAGAGCGGACGTTGTAAGCATTGTTCCCTCCGTCGCTTTCCCTCCGTCGCCATTTCCGAATCCGATAGCAAATGAGCTACATCGGCTAATGCTATTATTTTGTTTAGGTCTTCAACCTCCAGCGCGCTGCCTTGCTCCCAGCAGCTTTGGGCAGCTCTCCGCCGGACCCAGACATGATCTATCTGGCCATGCAAGATAAGGTCCACCAACCATACAGACAGACTCTTATCCCCGGCTTGACGGAGATTCTCCAATCAATGAACCCACGCACGCAGCCCGGTCTGCTTGGAATCTGTCTGTCAGGTGCAGGCCCGACCATCCTTGCCTTGGCAACGGATAGGTTCGAAGAGATTGCAGACCGCATCATTGCTCGCTTTGCTTCCAATGGCATCGCCTGCCAGTGGAAGTTGCTCGAGCCTGCCCAAGACGGCACCACTGTTCAATACTGAGAACCCCATGGCGGTTGCCAAAATTTAGATCCAATTCACTCGAAAAGATAGTCATGATCTAAGAGGCAGGGATAGATATGACCGCCATGATTGGTGTATATGCTTTCATAGACGGCTAGAGCCTGGGAAAGGGCTCTATAAATAGTGGGCACAACGAATGTGACTCTTCTTATCACTCGTTCTTATGATATCCGTACCCACATTTTCTTACTGCACTGTCGCCTAGACTGGCAGTTTTACAAGATATCAAATATAAAATTTCCCTGCAAACCCAGGATTGTCAAGGTACTCTTCGTGTTTCTTGTAGATTTGAAAGGGCTCGATCATCTGACAGGAAGAGCACAGCTGTTACGGATGCATTGCTAGAAGATATACAACCAGGCCACATTATCAACGGCCGTACTCCCAACGTCTCTATAATGACACCGAAAACAAAGAAATAAATAAAGAAGTAGTAAAGGACGATGTCCAATCGATCGATGATGGGTAACTAACTACAATACGTCATGCCCGATACAGGCCTCAATAATACGAATGTTACTGTCCGTGTAACAATACGGTGTCCGATTGACCCGCGATAAGCAGAGGCGGTGGACATGCAACCACCTCAAGCTAACCTCAGCGCCGGCAACGAAGTAAAGGGTGCCCCTTCGACCAGCGACCGTCTAGAACGAACTGGGAAACAATTATATCGCACTATAATCAAAACATCCACAATGGAAAGTCTACTTGCGCCAATTCAAGATGCTCTGGAAGGTCAAATTGTGAGTTCTGGGTTTCCTCTGCGCCCGTTGTTTGGGTGATCGTTATTACAGCCACCTATGCGTTTACTTCTATCTACCTATCCCGGAGTGTATGGTTAACCGTGTTGCCGTTTCCATGAATAGGACTTCCAGGGCCAGCGTATTGCAGAGCTTCTTAGTACGGTGCTTCTTGTTCTGTCGGGTGTAAGTTTCTCTACTATTGTTCTATGGTGGTGAAGGTGTTGTTGATGTCTTCTGGTCTGATTGCTTACGATGGTCGCTTTGTTTAGGCCGTTGCTTTCATTGTTGGATACATCTTCCAGGATATCCATCTAACACTCTGGGTCGGATTGGCCGGCACGTTAATAACTGGGTTGGCCGTGATTCCGCCTTGGCCTATGTACAATAAGAATCCCGAGAAATGGCTTGTTCCTCTGACGACGGGCGTGGGAGGAGGTGCAGGTATTGTGGTAGATGGAGTTAAGGTTGCGTGAGACAAGGAGTCGCGGACTTTGGACATGTCTATTTAATATCCTGAATCAATCACAACTTGTCCGCTTGCGTGTGCACAAACAAAACCTGCATCGATAATTTTGAAAGCCGCTGCTGAGAACTGCGAAATGAACCACAAACGCCATAGAAAGCCCTCCCTTCCGGTTCTACCTTATAGGGGATATTGTAAGACATGGAAGGTGATCCGCCCGTATTCGAACCCTGCGATCTTTGCACACGCGTTTACCGGCCATACTTCTGGAACTCCCAGTCCCTATTGTCGAGGGGACACACTTGACGGGTTTTCAGCCACCGCGAGATGCAGTGGAAGTGGAACGCATGCTAGGGACGAAAAAAAGGTGGGCGTTAGTGTGGAGTGCAGAGGGGGTGTCTAGGGGAATAAACTTACGTTGCAGATACCCCAAGCAACTGTACACTCTTCAGTTGTAGACGAACCTTGGTTGGCCTGGCACTCGATACCTAGCAACCATCAGACATTAGATTTCGGATTCCATGAAGGTAAGACAGGTCCAAGACGTACAGAGATCCATGATGTGATTACGACAGATTGCGCAGTTGTCGACGACGATATCCCACGCCCACAGAGCGACCGCGTTCCACTAGAAGAGCAACTTGATTAGCTTCAACGGTACTCGAAAGGGAAGCACACATCTTTGGTGCTGTACCTTCTTAACCTCAAACTTCTTCTTGCCATCACTGGCACCTTCGGAAGCTTTCGACGATCCCTTTGCTTTGACGGCGGCGGCAGAGCCGGCTTCTTTCATTTCCACGTCCGCCATTTTGCGCGCTTTAACCCTTTGACGGCGCTTAGTCTATCGAAAACCCGGTCACAAGTCGGAATAGGTGAACGAGCTGAGCAAGGTTCGGAGGAGGGGCAAGCAAATAGATTAATTACGTAGGTCGCTCGGATAGTGGTGGTACCTGACCTATAGGTACTATAGGTAGTAGTTGTGGTTAGTTAGCTGATAACCCCGGGAGTGGTTGCGGTGTGAGCCCACCGGCAATACTCTCTGGTGGACGTAGATCGGAGAGGGGCATTGGCTTACCCGAGGAGCACTGACGTAGTAGGGAAGTTCTATCAAAGGAAGGGTTGATGGGAAATGATAAGGGTAGGAAGAAGTAAGAATCTTCGTTTTTCTTTTTTTTTTTACTTCTTCTCTAAAAGCCGAGTACCTTGTTGGGGAGAATGATGGCCTGGGAGTATGAAGTGAGATAAACAGCAGCTGAATGGGAGTTGTTTTTTGTTTTGTTTGCAAGGCTGGCCTGGCAGTGGCGTAAGAACTCTATGCTTGTTAACTAACTATTAGTGAACTGAACTTGTGACTTGTACCAAAGTGGCTGAGTCATCGCCGATGATCCCCGCTTGGTTCTTCTTCCCCCAGCCATTCTTAGGTTTCCGCCCGCCCTTCCCAAAGTCCAGTCGCTACTTACTCTCTCACCTTCACCTTTCCTCCCCCCCAAAGCCTCGGTCAAGACCTACAATGTACCTCAGCTTTCCTTTACTTTCTGCCTTTATTCGCCTATCTAGACGTGAGCATGCCTAGGAGTCTTGGCTTCCTGCTTCCTTTGCGCTTCCTTCGACTCTAATAATAGACGATTTCCAACTCTCCGACTTGATCCTCCCATCTGACGTCTTTCCGATCGATCAATCAAAGACCAACTCGTCGGGCCACACACTCAGTGCCCAGCACACCTAGCGACGATCTCCTCTTGTCCTTATCTCCTGATAGTTCTATCCAGCGTTGAATCATCGAGTACGGGCTGCTGGACAGTGCTTCGTACCACCACCGACTCCGTGACTATCGTTCGAGCCGCTTCTTATCGCTATTGTTTTTGTTTTCTGGTGCCGCCGCCGCCGCCCAGTCGTTTTCGGTTTCTCTTCAAAAGGCTGCCTATTTCTTAAGCCTATCTGACCATCATGTCAACTCAATCGCCCAACCCTCCGACGCCAAAGGGTCCTCGAAACAATCGACGCAACTCCAAGAGGAATATGACACCCTCTACTCAGAAAGTCGCTATACTGGCAACCCCTCCCTCGTCACCGCCAAGGAACTCCAGTCCTGGCGGGACCGCCACTGATTCCTCTATCAATGTCAACGCCTCCAAGAAGAAAAACAGTCGGTCTGGCAAGAAGCCGCGCGACGCATCCAAAGCATCCCCAGCACCCAATGGACACCGTCATACTACTTCTCAACCTAATAATACCATCGCCACCCCTCAAGTGAAGGACAGCCCCCATTACGCCGGCCCGACTTTCCATGCATCTCCGGCACCGTCAGCACTGCCTATTCCCAGTTTCTTCTCCAAGTCTCTACCAGAGTCAGATCTTGCACCGACCCTAGAATCCGACGGTGATCACCTCGATGCTGAGCCGGATCTGGAGAACACCCCCTCAAAACCGAAGTCGCGCCCACAATTTCAAGAGGAAGCGCGCCAGTCAACACCTTTGGATTTTCTCTTCAAAGCTGCAGTCGAAGCCAGAAACCCCCAGCAGCAGCAGCAGCGAAGCCCCGAAGCAAGCAGTCGGGTCCGGTCGCCACAAACTGATTCTAAGACCCTTCAGCACCGTAGACCCAATGGCACTGCCGGTGGGCTCTTCCGGATGGAGATGGAAAGCCCGGAATTCCAGCATTCACATATTGGGCCTTCCTTTGCGACCCCTTACAAGGACCGCATGAACGCGTTACGGTCGGCCAGCTCACCTTCTCCTCCGGTGTGTGATTTCGATGAGCAGGAGAAGAGAGCTAAAACCGAAGCTCTGAAAACTTTGTTGCTCAATCCTCGTCCGCAAAGGCCTTCGTCCGCATCTATCACGGCTCAAGATCACTTCAACCCAGTGATGGAGCGGCCTGCTTCAAATCCCGGCGTACCTCATTTTGCAACACCAGTAAGAACGACTTCGGGACCGCCCGCTTCTATCTCGCATGGCATGTCGTATGATCAGAAACAAACATTCGTCGGAAATGGCCGGCACTATTCCTCATCCTATACACACTCGAACGCTGCTCAACAATATCACTTGCAAAACTCTCCCTTGAGGAAAGAAGTCCTTACTTCGAGAGTTGAAAACATGCCAAGCGTTCATGGCCAAGCTTTCTACCCTCCAGCCGCGTACGATCAGCCCAAATCTCCGCCTAAGTATGCACAATATCCGACGTATTATTCTCCTCCGCAGCACCAATCTCCTGTCTCACGGAGCGTGTCGGTGAGCAACAACGCGCCGCCTTATGACACGAAGAAGATTGAAGATGATCTACGAAGGATCTTGAAACTCGATGTGAACCCTACCATGCCCGCCAACGGCATGCAAAGCTCCTTCGCCTGATGTCGGCTGTCATTGGCATTTCGTGATGCCTTCCTTCCTTCCGTTGATTTCCTATTTCAACCGTTCATTTCACGATATCAATTTTTCAGAAAGGGCACAGTCTTGACGAACAGTGCTGGGGACACTAGCTGAATCCCACTGGCCATGTGAAGCATGGTTCTCATTTTTACTGGGCTACCGCAACTTACGTTCACATCCTAATCATCTTGCGCTTCATGTCCTAAGTTATGTTCTATGTCCTTCTCAGGGGTCCTGTTCTGTTGTTCTCCACGGTTTCATGTTGGTAGCGGCTATCCTGGCGATTGAAAGGGAGTTATCTGTCCCCCTAGTATGTCTTCGAACCTCTATTTGCATTGAACCCCGGAGTACGGTTGCCTTTGGAGTGCTCTTTATGGGACTGTTGGTTTGGGCGAGGTTTCCTAACGTCTACGGATATCCGTGATGACACTCGTTGTTCATGTTGTTACATTTTGACCTTTTGTTGTTGTTGTTTTTTCTTTCTTGTCTTGCCTTATGTTTACCCTTTCTTTCTATTTTATCTTTATGTCACTTTCCATCAATACCTGTCCTTCGTGGGTTCGGTTCCAGGTTTCGCCAACGGCGATGAACGATGACTTTTCTGCTCTTTTGTTGGGTTCGGTTCTCTGGTCTGCTAGACGAGATCTAGCAAGGCCAATCCAGGACTGGTTGTTTCCTGACATGTATCATGAAGGCCTTTCATTTCTCTTATTATTTTTGTTACTCCTATGTGTCTTGTACCTACATTCGTTTCGAAGCCTCTTAGTCTTCGCGGTGGGTTTGTCCGTTATCAAGGCACATCCACATCAACGGCTATCCCAATCATACCTTCGTTCAGCCGGATACTATCCTCTTACCTCATCAACACTTCTCCACCCCCTATACTGTAATGTATGCCCAGCAAATGGCCAGAACATGGCGATTAGTAGTAGCGATAGTAGTAGCGGTAATGATAGTCTAGTTTCTCTGCCAAGTGACAGCTACTATATAGTATGTCTCAGGGACACTGGAGCAACCATATTTAAGAAGATGTCTACCCATCTCCAATTAGTAGTCCGACGTCTACTAACTAGCGAAACCCCTCCCCGAAAGCCCCGAATTAGCAATTGTCTCCCCCTACTACACGCACTAGATTCCTAGTACTTAGTTGAGATCTCCACGGACTACAGAGCCGGTAGGGAAAGACATGGGTATGGATAAAGGAGGCCCGAATCCGGAGTCCAGAACCCGGATAGAAGCCGGCCGGGGCGGCAAGCCCAACCTCAACGGCGAATGGGGAGTTCCCGAAAGCGTCGGTCCACTTTTTTCTTGCTATTCTGGGTTCCACTTCCGTATTGCAAATTTCGCTAACTAGAGGGAAGTCTGCCTCCACTTGCAATTCCACCATCACAGAGAAAAGAGAAACAAGAAATCCCCCGGAAAGCGGACAGGGGGGGAGGGAAGAAAGAAGGGTATTGTGGTGGGTAATTGATTGGGGAGTTTTCCCAGGGCGTTGGGATATTCTTATGGTTGTTTCTTGGCCATTTCTACTTACCCCCCAGCCAGGTAATATGTAGGAGTTTGATCACATGCATAGTGGTTGAGTAGTCTGCACGTACTGCTTGGTAATCGTAATGATGGCTAACTACTATATGGGTGTATCTGAGACAGATCTTGAGTGAATGATCCACTGGTTTAGATGCTCTATTACTTCTATCTAATACATGTCCAATGAACGCAATTGCTGGTTCTTCTGACAAGCGAGCCAGGTAGATACATAAATTATCTTCATCGGCTAACTCCTCGTGCTAAAGGGAGTTCCTAGGTGTTCGTGGGGTCAAACTTTCCCCGTAAGATGAAGGGGGTGTCCTGTGTTGCCCATGGATGGATTCCCCTATTGGTGAAGCTATTCCCGCAGTCTACTGTAGGTCTCTGGGGGTATGGGGTACAAAACTGGAAGATCCGGCCTGGCGAGGATGGTTAGATATTAAGGCTGGTGTGTTAGGGATATTCATGCAATGAATTACATGTCGGAATAACTAAAAGTCATATGGATTATACTTACTGCGGTATACGCTGTAGCACTACTTCTTCCCTACCTACATATTACTAGTCACACTCAGGTACCCGGTGTATATCTGGTTTACACAAGAGTTGACAGGGTCTTTTGGAGGCTGTTTATTACATCATTGAGTAAGATGGACTTTAAAGCTGGGATGAGCAAGAATCATGATCATAGGCCTAAATACTCCGGGTCGATGATGGGACGAAGTTCCTACATGAAACCGATTAAACTTCAATGTTGCATCCATCTGTCTCTGGGTTGTGAAGGACATAGAGTGGTTCATCTAAAATAGAATATAGTAATATAATTAAGCAACTGTACCTTACCTGGATTCAGCATAGAAAATTGACCCCGACCGTCTGCGGGAAGGCTGTAGACAAGATCAGCCACTGCAGTCATAGTTTATTGAGTAGCCCTACCCAGGAAGGTTATTTCAAGAAAAGAAGTGATATCACACGCGTAGCGCCGCAATTGGATAAGGCTTGCCACCTAGATGGAGGTTGGTGGCGGGTAAGGAATGTTAAGAAGTGGTGTCTGCAGGAACGGACATTTTAGGTAGTGGTGAGATGAGGATTATGTGTGATGCATGATAAGCTTTCTCTTTCTCTCTTTTCCTCCCTTTGGTGGGTTGAAAGGAGTCGGGTTTAAAGCAGGGGGAGATAAAAATGTCCATAACCTAATAATCTTATAGAGAGACTACTAGATAGATAGAGAGGAGAAGGTGCCCTTGAGAGGATTCCAGGAAGTCATACCTAGATGGAAAGATAGATAGACCAATAGTCATCAATTACAGAGTAGTAGTAGTAGTAGTAGTAGTAGTTATTTTAGGGGGAAATTGAGTTAGCGTTGAATGTGTAACCGCCGGTACATTGCGAGGCAATCTAAAGTGACTGCGAAGAGTAATGATGTGGCCCAGTCAGTCCCTGGTTCCGGACGCCTTTCCAGGGGGTCAAACAACGAATCGTCGCTGCCGGCCTCGCCCCCCCGAAAAAAAAAACCCACTGCACACTAGTTGGTAAAGGGCCCCAAAGGGAGACGAAGAAGGAGTTTGAGAGAAAGTGGAAGACGACGACAACAATAATAATAATAATCATCGAAAGTGGAAAAGGAATTTTGACGGAAAGAAAAAGAAGAGACAGAGAATCTAATCTTGCTGTTCATCACAAGAGAAGAGGTAAAAGCGCTTTCTCCAATTCCTTCTTCCCTTCAACTTTCCTTTCCTTTTCCCTTCCCTTCCCTTCCCTACTACTAAGTAACTCTCTTTCTCCCCTCACAAGGAGACAAGACCCAAAAACCGAGATCCAATACTCAGTTTCCCCAATTATCCAGTCCTTCCAGACCAACCCATTCGCATCCCTCCCTTCCTCGCGCGCTTGCTCTTACTTTCGCTTTTTCGCGCGCGCGCGCTCTCTCTCTCTCTCTCTTTCTCTCTGGTACTGGCACCATCTCATCGTCTTCCACTCTGCTGCTCTTTCAAATCTCCACATCTTCTTTCCTTTTCCCACACCCCCTTCCTTCCCCTCCCCCCTTCCAACTTTCCTTCTTTCTCCCATCTTCCTCTAATACCAATCGCCTCTTAGTGCTGTCACTTAGCGGTTCCCTAGCCGCCCCGTTTACCCACCGGCCCTAGCAAAACTTCCTCTACATTATTATTATTTGCCTTCCGCTCTTGATCCATCTATCCGCGGTACTGAATTCCGACCTTGGACTCCCTCTCCCCCCTCAAATGCTCCTCGATCCCTTTTTATAAGGAGAATTAGAGAAACAGAATAGCCAGCGCTGGTCTAGCTCGCTTGCCCTCTGTCACTAGGCATCTGTCTAGATTCCAATCATGGCGAATGCGTGAGTATCTCCCTTCCATCGAAACACACCTGGCCACGTCTCCCGAGAATCCGAGCTCAGCGGTTGACACTTTTCTAACCCGTCCACAGCATCGGCTCAGCATGGCGGTCCTTTTGGCATACGATGACTTCTTATGATCGCCATGCTTCCCATGACTCGCCATATCGAACCGGTAAACATGTACCTCTTAGTCAAAGTCGACACGAGCCTCTCACATCCATTGCAACAAGCGCTATCGAATCTCGACCGGATTTGACTTCCCCGTATGATGACGATCAGCCCAAGGGCTCAAATGGCTGGTCCGGCTCACCTACGGGAGGGGGCTCGCCCAATCGCCCATACTCTCCTGGAATGCGATCATTGTCATCTCAGAAGCGTCAATCCGCAGATCCCAATGCGGATGGTGCCCCGGAGATTCAAATGCAAAGTTTCCATGATGGTGCTCCGCCCCCTCCCCCGATCGCTCATTCGTGGAGGAAAATTGAGAAATGGCTGGAGAACAACTACCAGGAGCTCTGGGATAATCTATGCGAGGGCTGCACCCAAAATGACATCAACGAACTGGAGCACGAACTGGACTGCAGCCTACCGTTGGAGCTGCGGGAATCTTTGATGGTCCATGATGGTCAGGAGCGGGGAGGATTGCCCACCGGTGTCATCTTCGGCTGTATGCTTCTGGACTGTGAGGAAATCGTTCAAGAATGGAAGAACTGGAGGATAGTCAACGAGGAGTTTTTAAGCTCATCTATGATGAACGCTCCTCCTCCAAGGGCAACTCCCAGTTCATCGTCCGCTGTGCCCCCTGCCCCGGGTGCTAATGGCGCTTGGAGAAACGACCTGCTCGAGCGACAGGACTCGCAGCCTCCCGGTGCAGTCCAGAAGGCCTATGCCCATCCGGCTTGGATTCCCTTGGCTCGCGACTGGGGCGGCAACCATATCGCTATCGACTTGGCCCCAGGACCTGCTGGAAAGTGGGGACAGGTCATCATCTTTGGCCGGGACTACGATTGTAAATACGTCGTTGCTCGGTCCTGGGCTGCCTTCCTTGCGACGCTAGCAGATGATATTTGCAGTGGCAAGGTTTCTGTGGATGAAGAAACGAATGAGATGAAGCTTTTGGAGTTCAAGTCACAGAACGTGGAACCCCCCTACTTGGAGATCTTGCGGTGGAGAACCGATCAGAAGTATGGCAGGAGACCACCTAGGCGCAAGGCTCCGAATGGCTTGGGTTTGAGCACGGGCGGCAAGTCGGGCAAAGAGTCACCCTATGGTAGCCCAACTCCCAGTGAAGAGCGTGGAAGGTCTCCGCATCGCTTTCCCAACCGGGGAGCTACTCAAAGCCCCAAAACTCAATTCGGCATGTCAAGTCCGCTGGCTCGTGTCACAGAAGAGGCACCGAGTCCGGTGCACACCGTTGAGGAGACTGAGCTTCCAGAGCAGGCCGCCAAGGAGAACGAAGAAGAACGTCAATCCGAAGACCTGATGGAGGTAGCTACGCCTCAGATCGGCGGAAAAGAGAACGAGGGAGCCGGAAAGAGTGAGGAGCGCCAGTCGTTGGAAGCGGACAAGGCGCAGAAGCGTGACTCGAATCAACCGTCCTCGGCCACTGGCTTGGACGCCGAGGTCTTGGGTGAAATGAAAAATGTAGCGATCTAGACCTCGTTTTGAGCGATTGTTGCCTTATGTTGCTCCTTTTGTTCCGGCGCGTCATCTTCATCTTTTATCATGAGCACCTTGCTTTTGCGTTCCTAATGAGGAGTTTTCTGATCTTGTCTCCTTCCAGTTCAAGTGTCCCAGGCACCCCTCCATGAAAGTTGATGGATTTGTGTGAACACTCTTCTGACCTACATGTATAAATCCTCGCATCGTCATACTCCATGATTCCTGTGGCCGTCCGTTTTCTTTCCAATTCCTTTCTTGTCATTTGCAACTTCCAGCAGCCTTATCTTTCTACTTGGGATGGTCACCCGCGATCTGTTTTCTCCACATTTCTGTAACTTTACCTCAACGATGATGCTGTATTAGTTCTCTTCAAGGCTTTTCTTTCTTCCCTGGATTTTTGCAGTAGTCGATGTGGTAATACTACTTGCTCTACGACGATCTATCACTAGTATGATGATGTGTCTTGGCAGTTACTCAAGTGCTTGACTTCAATATATTCAGTACCCTGCTCCGGCATGGGTTGGTGCTTTGAACCCCGATATCGCCAGCTCTTTCTAGGTCGCCCGTTTCCAAGTATAGGCTCAATTGGAATAGCATCCGGGCATGTTTCGGACCTGGAAGTCCATCACCCGGACTAAAAGTCGCTCCCTGCTCGGTTGGCAAGATCACTGCTGCAAATGCAGATTGATTACACACCAACATCAATGACAACAGCCAAGCAAAGAATCTCTAGTCCTCAAGGCTGTTGTCTCAATCCCGCCTTGTTTCATTGAGGTAACGATGCATCCCACCACCAGACGGCAAGATACCGTTCTGCAATTATGGCAGGTTATCCAGGAAGGCCACTCGAATTTCTCAATCCCAGTCATCATCATCGTCATCAGCATGCCTATAACTCCTCGCGTTGCCCGTCCGAATCGACCGCTTCCCCCGATCTCTGCGCTCTCCGCCATCACTATCATCATCTTCCGACCCATCAGACGCCCCATCACCAGCCCCGAACTTCTCCTGAGCAAGGATTCCCTTCCATATCAACCTTTTCTCCAATGTAGCAGTGCTAAAGCCATCTGTTCCATCCCGACCACCCGATCCTAGCCCCTCAAACCCAGTCACGCGCTCAACCCCAACCCCATCCTTGAATCCAATCACACATGGCAGCACCCGGATCTTCAACCGCTCCACCACAAACGGCGTGTTTCGTACATCCACCCGAGCGAAACGTACCTCATGGTGTCGGGTTGCTAGCGCTCTAATATGCTCGTCCATTGTGCCGCAGCGCACGAAATCCGGGTGGGCAAAGTGAATCACGCATCGATGGGTCTGTGTGGTAAAGTCTAGGAGGGCTTGGTCGCTGGAGATGGTCGGGTACAGACTGTCTTCGAGGATGGTGTGGTCGCGGGTGCGGCTGTCATTGTTGTTCTTGTTGTTTTGGGCCGAGGCAAATTCCGCATTGAGTTGCTCAATTCGGTGTGCTCGATAGGCTGCATCGTCTTCGTTTTCTAGCGCGTCGAAGAGAGCGTCCGAGTCGGCGTCGTGGTCATCTTGGTCTCTTGCGGGGGGGTTGTCTTCGAAGGCGCGACTCATGGCTGTGGTGGGTTCTTCTCTATTGTGGGTTATAGTTGCAAAGATGGGCTTTCGGTGCAGAGAGCGAGGCTGAACCCGATGGTATAAGTTTTCAACTGAAAATAAGGGCAAGCCTTAGAAAGAGACAGGGATAGGAAAGGTAGTTTATATGGTAGTTAAATGTTGTGATAAAGGACAGAGAGGGGAGTGCGAAGCACACGGTGGGTCGGAGGGGTAGTTGGAAGCTAGATGTTCCCGCAAAAGGGCTTCAGAGATTGACTTTGAGTGGGATAGAAGGAGGTTTAACTGAAAATATTATATGTAAGGATATGGATACAATATTCCAAGGTGAACAGTCGTTTCTCCTTTGTAACTTGATTGGGGAGCGGAGTCTATACGGAGGCAGAAGAATCTACGGCGGGCTATCGGTCGGTTTGGACCGCATTGAAATTCTTAGTCCTGGTACGATACGGAGTATGGAGGAAGTCCCTGAAAAGGTACCACCGCCTCTTCAGTCAGGTACCAAGTGTAATTAATCATTTCCACCAGATCTTGATTTCCCCAGCAATAGGGACAGCGTGGCACTGTGAGAAACGTCAGTGATAATCGGAAACAAGCGACCAAGGCACAGGTAATATGAACATGTAGAAAGCCAAGCATGGCACACCATCACAGAGAAACATGAGTCTACTGTATGTAACTATGTATGTATTGGTATATCAGCCAAGATTAAAAATAACCGACTGTACGCCGCATCCGGAGGAAGCGGGAGTTCCAGCCCAGGCGGGAAAGGAAACCTTTTTTTTCATTTCCCAGTAATTTGCTTTTCCCCCTTCGCCTTCGTTCGCGATATTATTATTCTTCTCCCTTCTGGTCTTTCTTCCTCCCCCCGGCTTATCCTCAGCCTCTTTCTCGACTTTCTTCTCCTCGTGTCTTTCCCCCCTCTTCTTCCCCCCTCGTCTACTTCAAATCCTCACCCCCCGTTCTTTCCAAACTGCCTGGCTGAGTGAACATATCTCCGGGTCGGTGTTTCGTGTTCTTTTTTTATACTTGCGGGTTTTCTTTCCTCTTAACGCTCGCTCCGGCGCCGCCACTATCACTTCATCCCCGACTCGCCTTCGCCTTGCCACGACTTCTCGTTCCCACAGGCCTGTCGTTTTCAATTCCCACCCCCTTCGCATAGACACTCTTTGAATCGGTCACCATGGCTGAAGGCAAGAAGACCGACGACTACACGATCCAGATGGATTCGATAGATCAGGGCAACAAGAGCTTCGAGGCTCCGCCGCCGCCTCAGCCCAGGAGTCCGCCGTCGGGCTCGCTGTCCAACAACCCCATCTTGCCCGTGTTGGCCTACTGTGGATCCTCGATCTTGATGACCGTCATGAACAAATATGTCTTGTCCGGCACTGATTTCAACCTCAACTTCTTCCTCCTCTGCATCCAGGTATGTTGGCTAACATCGGAGCACATTGCGGGTGTGTGTTGCATGCTCAATGCTGACCGCTGTTCGATTTCTCCTGCAGTCTCTCGTTTGTATTATTGCAATCCAGACCTGTAAATCATGCGGTTTGATCAATTATCGCGACTTCAGCGCGGACGAGGCCAGAAAGTGTAAGTGCCCAGACTCTACATGCGTGCTTTCAAACCCTCCATCGCGCCCTCGAACTGACATGCCTTTGATTATCACTAGGGTTCCCCATCACTCTGCTCTTGATCGGCATGATCTACACGGGCTCTAAGGCGCTTCAGTTCCTCTCCATTCCCGTCTACACCATCTTCAAGAACTTGACCATCATCCTCATCGCTTACGGAGAGGTGCTGTGGTTCGGTGGCTCTGTCACCGGTCTTACCCTGTTCTCCTTCGGACTGATGGTTCTGAGCTCTATCATTGCCGCCTGGGCTGATATCAAGCACGCTGTCGAGAGCAATGGCGATGCGACCGCCAAGGTTTCTACTTTGAACGCTGGGTACATCTGGATGCTGGTCAACTGCCTCTGCACGTCGTCCTATGTTTTGGGCATGCGCAAGCGGATCAAGCTGACCAACTTCAAGGACTTTGACAGTACGTTGCTCTGGCTAAAAATATTGTGGCTCAAAAGCTTCGTTCACTGACCTGCTGTTTACTAGCCATGTTCTACAACAACCTTCTGTCGATCCCCGTCTTGATCGTTCTGTCCGCTTTCTTGGAAGACTGGTCTTCCACCAACGTCAACCGCAACTTCCCTCCTGTGGACCGCAACAGCATCGTTTTCGCCATGATCCTCTCCGGCTTGTCGTCTGTGTTTATCTCCTATACCTCCGCCTGGTGTGTTCGCGTCACTTCATCGACCACTTACTCCATGGTTGGAGCTCTGAACAAGCTTCCCATTGCGATCTCTGGACTCATCTTCTTCGATGCTCCTGTTACCTTCCCCAGTGTTTCGGCTATCGTCGTTGGCTTTGTTAGCGGTATCGTTTACGCCGTTGCTAAGATCAAGCAAAACGCTAAGCCAAGGACTGGTGTTTTGCCGACCGCCAACCCCCCGGTCAGCGCCAGCAGCCAGAGCATGAGGGATTCGCTGCGCTCCTAGTCGGGTTGCCAGTGATCAACGGGATGGTCGGGTCGTGGGCGACTGCTCCGGCTTGACCATCGTCAAAGTTGCTTCGTACCGTGTGCAAGACTGAGCGTGCTCGTTACTCGCATGTGATCTGTGATTCTTCGTTTCGTTGTAATTGGCGAGGGCTGTCGTTCAGACCCTGAATCACAGTCTTCATGCCTTCCTCGGCAGGTGTTGGTGGTTCTGTATTCAATCTCCACATGTCGAGCTACCTGAGAGGCCTATAACCTGCTGTTCTTGGCCTTTCAGCTTTGCTTTCAAATATCTGCCCCGATCATGACCCTTTTCGCATATTCTTTTCATTTTGTTTCGGGCTGCGCAGATGGCTTCCATTTGAATATCATCTAGTAATGCCGCGGATTGATATGACATGTCTTATTTTTTGCTGATCATGGCGTGTTCCGTGTTCTTGTCTGTGACGAGGCCTCGCAAAGTCAGGTTTCGTGCGGTTGAGGATTCATCCAAAAAGGAAGGCCTTTCCTGGTGTTTAAGCCTGTATATAAGAAGTTCTTTCTTTAATGCCTTTTTAATAAATTTTGATAGAATTGAAGCGTGTTTTTGGATGACTGAAGATCCCTTCGTGGTAAAAGTGACTACTTAGTCGCCGAGGTTGCACTCGGAGTATCTTCTCGTAATGAAAGGTCCCTGGAGCTTCTCGTGAACATGTTGCATGCTTATTCTCAACAAGTCTGTTAGAGTTGCGGTCATGAATAGAAATAAACAGTTATTGTAGAATTCCATTACCTAGATAGAACCTTGTTGAACTACTTACGACGTACTACCATCAATAAGTACTGATGGATCTCCAGAGGTTTGTCTCTGGGGTCGTACGCCATCATCCCGCAAACCCGACCCTCTCATTGGTCCATGCGGCAACCAGGCAAATGATCATAGAATTTTGAACCGCCGCCCGCGTGCCTCCACCGTACCTTAGTGCCCTCTTCATCGCAAATATATATATATATATATCATTATCCAAAACATATATATGAAATATATATATACAGTACAAAGTCTCTACACCCTCCACCGTCTTCCCCCTTTTCATCATTATTACTAGTACTTACATTCTCCCTTTTTTTTTTACCCATAACAACTTCCCCTCATACTCTTAAGAAAAAACCACCAGACAGAAGAAGGGAGGGGATATTAAAAAAAAAAGAAATTGAAGGAAAGAGACGAGGAAGAATGCCCAAGTCCAAGAAAGGCGGGGGCCCATCCCCAGCAGGCCAGCAACAGCAACAACAACAACAACATTCAAAAAAGCATCGCAAAATGTCATCGTTTGCTAAGCTTTCGACTACCACCCCGACGAACTCTGCAAAGCCTAAAGCCGACCACCCCGGCTCGGGTAGTGCTAAAAACAGCAGCAATGATCGGAATATGAAGAAATCACAGCAGCAACAGCAACAGGTCCAGAGGAACCAGCGGCCTATTGTGCCCTTTGGAAGGAAGGATCGGATTTTGTTGGTTGGTGAAGGTGAGTTGGATTCGCCCTTTCTTCCCAATTTACTACTTTTATGTGCCCTTCTTGCGGTTCGATAGATGCACGCATTGCCTTTACAATCTTTGATACTCGCCTTTCTTTATTTTTTTCTTCTTTCCTTCTCTCCGCGCGCGCCTTTCCTCCTCTCCCCCCATCCCCGGCGGAAAGCAGATGCTCAGGGTGTAAGCTCGCGTTGGCCTTTTGTCTACATCCTACTTGCTAATCCCCACCGGGCAAGAGGGGACCTGACCCGGACAACCATGTCATAACGTTGCTTTGTTGGACCGCAGTCCTAACTAGATTGATGTAGGCGACTTCTCCTTTGCTCGCTCATTAGTCCTCCAGCACCGTTGCAAGAATGTCATGGCTACCTGCTATGATTCCAAAGATACGCTCCACAGCAAATACCCCCAAGCGGAAAACAACATTCACGACATACAGTATGCATTTTCCAAGGCGACGACGGGGGAGCATGCTTCGGACAGTAAGGAGAACTCATCCAATGGAGGCGGCACAAGCATTGTTGGAACCAACGCACAAGGGCTCCTTGAAGACCAGGCGCAACGTCGTGGACCCAAAGTCATTTACTCAGTTGACGCCCGAAAACTTGGTCTTCCTGCGGGTGGCGGTAAAGAAATCCGGACGGGCTTTCCACGACAGGAGCGAAAACGCCCGGCCTGGAAAGAAGCAAAGAGCAGCACGCCGTCTGCACCACAAGGTGGGCCGTGGGATGTGATTTGCTTTAACTTTCCCCATGTCGGCGGTATCTCCACCGACGTCAATCGGCAGGTGCGAGCCAACCAGGAACTCTTGGTGGCTTTCTTCAAAGCGTGCGTGCCTTTGTTGTCTCATCAACCCGAGCCTGTAGATAGTGACGATGAAGACGACTGGGACAACTGGGAGGACTCTGACGTTGAGGCAAGCGGGGGTGAAAACGAACATGATGGCAGCGAAGACGGCAACCAACTGCGAACAGCCAATACTACCGGGCAGGCGACATGCCAAAACAGAGTGGAACCAGGTCAGATTCTAGTGTCGATGTTTGAGGGTGAGCCTTACACCCTCTGGAATATTAAAGACCTTGCAAGGCATGCTGGCCTGCGAGTGGTCACCAGTTTTCGATTCCCGTGGGCCTCTTATAAGGAATATTCCCATGCGCGGACACTGGGCGACATTGAAGGAAAGGATGGTGGAAGAGGCGGCTGGAGGGGGGAAGATAGGGACGCGAGAATGTACGTCTTTGAGGTTAAACAGGAAGACCATCCAGTGAAACGGAGGAACGCCCCATCTTCTAAAGCTGGACAGAGTGCGAAAAAGAAGAGGCCGAGAGATGCATCCGACAGTGACGACAGCGAATAAGAAATGCCTGTGCAAATACTCGTTGCAGACAAAGATTCCACTGTCCGTTTCAACCCAGAAGAATGAGATAAGGAGTAGGGCCAGTTGCAGCTGTACATAGCCTTGGTATGCGTTCCTTGTTTACATGATGTAGACTTTCTTCATATCACCCTCATTGAATACTTCACCGGTCGTAGGGTCCTTTACTTTACCTGCCTCAACACATCCGACTTTCTTGCTCATCTCTAACAGCCGTTGCTGACCGTATATCCTGCCATTTGGAAGCACAATCGGGTCGCTTTCAACGTAGCTCTTTGTGTGGTGAGCATATGGCATGTTACGTGCGAGCTCGTTAAGCTCGGTCGAACAAATTGGACAAACAGATGTTGTTGTGGACAGCGAGTTCGAACTGGAGGAGGTATAGGCCGAATGGCACGAAGGAGTCTTGAGAGCCGACAATCCCGCAGACAGAGCGATATGTAACAAAGGGCGAGAAGATAGTGACAAGAGCTCATGGTGAGTGCGGACAAAGAGATCGGAAAGATAAGCCCATCTTTCATGAGCATACATCGACTAAGGGTGAGTCAGTTTGTATAGTCTTCATGAGAGTGTCTCCAATATCCCCGTTACCTTGTACGGCTCAGCTTTGGTGTCCGGAGGAAAAGCGAGAAGTCCTGCAGCTCGATGGATCTCTACCGACTGTGTCTCAAGGTAAGGCGCCAGATATCTTTTGGCGTGAATCATAGCGTCGTTGAATCTCTCTTTATGCCCCGTTCTGACCATTTCAATGTATTGCTGCAATCGGAGTTCGAACTCCAGATTATACTGTAAACCATGGTTAGGCTTGTGTCCTAGCATATAGCTCCGTGATCATTGGTCAATGTTAGACAAACCTGACTCTTCTTCAGCGCTGCTTTATTCTCGCCACACCATTGCAGCGCATCTTTAGTTTCACCAGCGCGTAGGCTCTCGGCAATCCGTTGACACTGTACGAAAACGTTGAGATCAACGAGTTCCTCGATCCCCTTCTCACGGGCTAATTGCTGGGCACTTTTGATATACCCGGAACGTAACATATGATCTACCATGAGCCTGTCCAGTCGAACCCTCGCCCACTGATCGTATTGAACGTCTGCCAAGCTAGGAATCTGGTGAAGTTTCTCCAGGTGCTGGATGCGCTTGCGGGACTGCTCTTGGATTTTTCTTTCCTCCTGATGTAAATTCTCCATTTTCCGTTTCAAGCCTTGCATGCGGGAAATCATAGCGTCGAGCGCAGCAAGAGCTTGGTCAGGCGTTTGCTCATTTGATAGGGATGCATTGGCGGTCTCCTTGAGTGCGGGGATGACGTACTCCTTTTCACGCTCGACGAGGCGCTGAACAGATTTGAAATTTCGACGTGCAAGCTCATGTGGTAACCGTAAGAGAGGCTGGTCCTGCAATCAGACGACCAAGTTAGTATCAGAATGCGAGGGCAAGCCGGCAATAGGTAGAGGGAATAGAGATGAGTACCAATAGCAGATGGTTCTCCGCATTGAGCCGGGTGGATGTAAGTTCCGCAGCCATGGTGATCAAGATACAGCCAGTAATTGAGCTTCTGACTGGGCAGTGACAAGGCTAAGCACGATCAAATGGACGTGAAGTAGACATAAGTGTATGAGGGTTAAGGAATGGGGGAGCAGCAGATGGAAGTTGCCCGACGTGGTTGAAGTAATGCGGGGGACACCGCCTCCGGTCACGGGCCTCCAGTCACGGTACCCTCACCCAACTACGAAGAGGCTCACTTATATTCAAGGACCACGCAGGTGAAAATAGTAATTGAATCGAAAAAAAGACACTGACATACAAGAACCGCAACAAAAATCTCTTTAGTAAATAGATTCCCTTTTCAAACCCAAGACTCCGACACAAAGAAACAAGTATGTTACAGGAATCATACCCAAGCGACGCTCCAACAAGCCGAGACCGATTGAATAGCGGCCGCTCCCCGTTCTGAGGCAGGTAAAGAACTTCCCGGAAGCGTTTAATCACTATCGTCGCTCTCCTCCTTCTCCTGCTTGGACTTCCGGCGCTCCTTCTTTTCCTTCTTCTCCTTCTTCTTGCGCTTGCGCTCGGCCCGTTCCTCAGGCGTCTCACCTTCGTGGCGCTTGCGCTTCTTCTTCTCGTCGTCGTCATCATCAACATCCATCTTGTTGGGAGAAGAAGGGGTTTCCGTTTGCTCGGCAGGAGTGGCAGCATCTTCCTTGACGACGGGTTGAGCCACCTGTGCGCCTTCTTCTTCAGGTGCGCTGTAATCCTTGTAGTCGTTCTTCCATTTAGCAGGCGTAGCCTCGTTAGCACGGCCGTACTTCTGCATTGTTTGTCAGCAAAACCAGCACATAGGTGAGCGTTCCACAAATCCAGAATATAGCTTACATCCAGCTTTCCGGCGGACTTGAGCTTCTTCTTCTCCAAAGCCACAGGCCCCAAACCCCAGCGACGGGGGTACAGGTCGCGTTCCATGATACAACGCTTGACCTTGGCGACAACGCCGTGATCGCAGGTGGACAGCTCGACGGTCGACATTTGAGCGATACCGATGGCAATAGCCTCACCCTTAGTGGTCATGAGGACTACCTCCTCGTTGACCTCAATGCCAGCCTCTTCACCAAAGTCAGCAATTTGAATCGGACCATATGATATGAAGGTAAGATCTTACCGAAGCGGAGGAGACCAGGAACCATCAGCTTAGCACCATAGCATACAGCATTCACAGCGCTATCTTTGACAACAATACGCTTGTACGTGGTGAGGAGAGTCTCCAGAGGCTTGATGACCTTCCTCAAATAAGACTCGTCCCGCTGGTTGTCGTACATCCACTGGGCATCCAAAACGTCATGCAGGGTCACCATTCCACTGTTCTCATCCATGGCACCACTGCGAACACGGCGGAGTTCCTGCATGTGCGCACCAACACCGAGCAGAAGACCCAAGTGGACACAGAGGGTTCTAATGTAGGTTCCGGCTTCACAGCTGACCCAGAAGACACCAAGGTGTCTCTCGTTGTCGAACTCGTACAGCTTGCTTTCGTGGATTGTCCGGATACGAAGCTGACGCTTAACAGCAGAGATCAATGGCGGCCGCTGGAAAAGAGCTCCAGTCAATGTCTCGAGAGCCCGCTTAAACTGGGCCTCGCCACCAGGAATCTTATCATGAAGGCGGATAACGCAAACGTATTCTTTTCCGGCACCCTGTTGGGATTTCACCAGGCGAGTGGCACGGTCAATGCAGACAATCAAGCAACCGGTGACCTTGGGGTCGAGGGTTCCGCTGTGACCAGTCTTCTCCGCCCTTTACAGAACTAGTCTTAGTATCGTCAAGACGAGAAGAGAGCATAATAGAAAATTTACCTCAGGATTCTCTTCATCCAAGCAACAACCTCGTGACTGGAGGGGTTTGAAGGCTTGTCCAGGTTGATGACACCGGAGTTGATGTACGACTTCAGGTCGCGCTTCAAAGGAGTGCTACCAGCGGGGATTGGCGTGAAATGACCGGTCCTGACAAGCACTGATATTATGAATCAGTACCAGCTACATTGATATGTGATATGGCCCTGGAGTGAACGTACGCTTGTCATAATTCTTCAGAAGAAGCGGCCACTCCGACGTGTCAATTTTCGAGGAACTAGCCTCAGGCTTGATTGCGTAGTCCATCTCCTCCTTAGCCACTGCGACCGCCATTTTGAACAGGCTGGCTTGAAGGGTGCAGAGATATCTGGGTTGTTGCGCGCGTTGAGGGAAGGCGCAGGAAAAATTGCACTCTCCGGACTAAGTTTTGTTCTCGCGCTAGCGAGGAAGAAGTCTGGGAAATTTTGCAAGTGCGGCGAAAGCTCCTGCGACTAATCAGGTTAGAGCAGAAATTTTACCCGCCGGCCCAGCATCCCGTGACTTGTCTTTTGTACGTTGCAAATTCCGTATCCGTACATTTCGTTACGTTTTAAAACATGTTCCTTTGAAGGACTGTATCGGAAGTTGACAAATTTCATTACTTTGTCGTATGGAAGTGGTATCGGTCTACCTGTGTTGTGCTTACTTGTAGATCTGCTACCTCTCTTTTATTAACTCATTCTGAGCATCAAAACGACTTCAGATATCTGCAAGAAGCTGACAGTCGTACTTCTTGAGCCCTTGGCTTCAGCATCAAGTTGAATACAATTGTAGTATACATTGCTCGCTTGAGCAGGATTCCCCACTTTAGACTTTGAGCGACTGATCAACCTGGCAGGAACGACATGCCTACTTAGTCACCACCAAGTCTTCTTCCTGGCCCTCTTCTGCTCCAAGGACTCTGAAAGGATGAAGTCCAGCTTCCCGAAGAACCCTGGGTTTGGTCCGTCGCACGATAGGCGGTCCCAAAGGCGCGAGCTTCGCCCCGCGGCTTACGGGCAGCAAAGAACCGCCTCACAAACGCTGGAGTGACGAGGTAATTCTTACCACCTCCGAAAGTTGGATATATACGGGTGAGAAAATCGTAGAAGTGGGCAGCAACTATGCCCATGCCGTCTCTCAATGCCGCAGGCCATCCGGAAACGACCAGCGTTAATGTGAGCATTGCCCAAGGTAAGAACTCAACGGGTATTTGGACGATGAAAAAGCTCGCCTTTTTTCCTCGGTTGTCTTGGGAATACGTGTAAACGAATGCCAGGATCAACGCTGAGTTAAGAAAACATCAGTATGGGCAAGCATAGTTTGGTACCACGGTTAGCTCACCGGAAGTAAAAATTACATTATTCAAAAGACAACCTGCCGTGAGCTTTGGGTTGTCAGTACTGGAAATTCAAGGAGGCTACATTGGAAGGAAGGAAGGGTCTATAAGAATAATGACAAAGCAATAGGATATATAGTTATAGAGATGTAGGGCACCATAACCACCAGTGTGAACCGATTCATCACACTAGCTATCTCACTGGTCGTCCCACCATGCCTACAACGCATATAGCTCCGGTAAAATCAGTTGTGGAGCTATACGGGATGCAGGGGTGATCTCCCTCGTTTCCAGGAACCGCTTCAGCTGATGCTGCGCTGGGCGGGCAGATATACGAGGTGGTAAAAAAACAGAAGAAACAGAAGAACGATAACAATAACGAAGATAGGCGCACAGCAAGACTGCGAGACAACAGGGGTCGAAGTCATCGCTCGCATATGAGACTGGGATGTTCCCACAACTTACCATGATAATGGATGCTACGAAGAACACATAAGTGAAAAAGTCACCAGGTGCGCTGAACCGGGGAGATTCAGTCTCCAGGCGACTGCCATAGGTAAACACTACCGGCAGTTAGCACGCCCGTTCATCAGAACAGCGCAAAAGCCATACTGAAGTATAGATCAAAGATCAGAGAAAGGCCTGGTCCAGTGACCATGAACGGCGAGAACAGCCTCCATATCTCTGGTAGCGTCTTGAAGACAAGGCGGCGAAGGAACAGTACATAGTAACCGCTGAGAAGGCCACCATGTACCAGTATAGACTGTATAAAGGTAAGTGCAGTGAGTGTTCTAAGGGAGAGTCAGTTATGGATCCTGATATCAGACACATGTGATGTGGGAATAGCTCATACCTAGTAACAGGAGGAGCAGCCCAAAACTGGTCCATTGTGATTGCAAGAAGCTGCTATGAAGAGCAGTCACGGTGGTAATCCTGTAAGCCGAGTACAGATACTATTCGAGACACATCATTCAGTGTCACAATAGGGGGCGTGGCATTCAAAGTTGTTTTAACAACTAAGTTGGGGATAATGGAAGAGAAAAAAAAGGACAGAAAGTGAGTTCTTATAGTGTGTGTATTTCCTAGCTCCAGTGCGGCATCTGTTTATCCGTTCCGGCATGTGTGTGACCCACAAGGTTATACCAATTGCGGAAGTTCCTATCATCATTTCTGTACGTAATGATGTCCTGCTGTTTCGGTGCCTGGTTAGTAGAAAACTACCCCGTAGTAAATGAGTGACTGACTATAGCTACCCCAGATTTGAAGCAGAAACGAGCGTAAACGGATTGTCATAGTCATAGATGGGTCCTTGATAGTCCATAAAATGCTCCTGAGATTATGAGTTACTAGTGCTACATGCGAGCTAATTCAACATGCTATGTGTCGCTATATGCCACAATATACCCCTTTCATCAAAGAAGTATCGATTTACTAAGACGTCCCTTTCGACGGCTGTCATTGCCCTAGGACTCAAGTACTATAGTCAGAGTAGTGGTGCCAAGCCGAGTAAGTTCCTGATATATCAGGAGGCTCTCATCTCTATTCGATTTATGGCCTTAGCCGCTTCTTCATCATGATTCGATGAGCCCTACACAGGGCTAGTGAAAGCGGTGCCTCGGACGGCCAGTCGTCCGTCCTTACCCTCAATCCAGACATCCCAGCTTGTGAAGCCCTTTCCCGATTTGGGTTTCCCGCATACTGCTAACTCCTCATCAACATATAGAGGAGCTATGTTCCTATACTCAATGTGTGTGACAGTCAATTGTAACTTACTCAGATGGCCCTGCAGAGCCGTGAGAAGCAACGCCAAAGTCAACGGCCCATGTACAAGAAGGTTGCGATAGCCTTCAACGTCTTGTGTGTAGGCCTTGTCGATATGTATAGAATGAGCGTTGAAAGTAAGAGCCGAGAAGCGGAACAGCAGGGCTTTGTTAGGTATGAGTCTGTGGAGGAAGTATGAACCTGAGGGTGCTACGCGCCACCGAGCACCGTTAGCAAAGATATAGTGACTGGTGATCTTCGAGGTAGCTCGCACATTTTATGGCCCTATTTTCCATGTCAAAACCAGCCTTGTCATGACTTAATTGCTCAGGAGTTTTCTTGCGCATAAACAATAGATTCCTGGTTTCAATGACACAAGCATCGCCAACGTCTTCCTCGGTTTCCTTCCATATCCGCTCTTTAATATCGCGATGGTCTTCGCCCTCTTGAACTGTGCCGATCCGCCTTTCAATCCTGACCATAACCTTTTCTTCGCCTGACCGGCCCTTCATTACCACGTCACGAATTGTTTCGATACAAACGGCTCGGCTGCCATTTAGAACCAGGCCTTTCGGAGTGGATAACCTGACACTTCCACCAGCCCACAAGCGCCTATCAAAGGGACTCCCTGGGGAGTGTAAGGTGTCCGTACCGTCTGGAAGGATCTGCGGCAATGTGACCTGGGGAGGAAAGTAGACTAGGTGGTGGCCTGCTGGCACGGGAAGTCTGCTGTGTGCGGAAGGAAGCTCCTTTGGCGCTGGGGTTAGCGTGGGAAGGAGTTCGGCCAAAGTCAAGCTCAGGAGGTATGACGGCTGGGGATGTAGATAATCAAAAGTCAAGGGGAGCTGTCGTGATGTCAAATCTCGATGTAGCCTTTCGGAAAGAGACGAACATGCACGAGATGAAGCCGGCAGTATCCGCCATTGCTGTTGTTGTTGTTGCTGCTGCTGCCATGAACGCAGTAATAGTCGCATCCGTCTGGTATTCAAATTGAACATGCGCATTTGGTCCAATTGATAAGATGACCAGGCCCTGGTGGACAGAATGAACCATCAAAAACAAACAACTTGGAGATGATTACACGGGCTTAAACGAGTTCAAATTTCGACTAGTTATGTCAGCCGCAGCTGTGGAAAGGAACAACTCACAACCTCTTGGCAGGAGTACAAAATCGTGAGGCAAGCAACTCAAACCCAGTGGATCTCCGAAGTCCTCATAGCGCTGCCATGGAGCCTCTCAAGGTCGCATTCCTCGGCCCTGTCGCGTCATTTTCCCACCAGGTCAGAAATTCATCAGGTTGGACTTCGCAATAGTCCTATTACTAACCAACCTTTTAGGCCGCAGTTGAAAGCTTTGGGTCTGCAGCTGAACTTCTACCCCACGTATCGTTTCCGGACGCTTTTGCAGCATTGCAAGGAGGCAAGGTCGATTATGCTATCATCCCTTGCGAGAACTCAACCAATGGCTCGGTTGTTCAGACTCTAGATCTCTTGGCAGACCCGAGCGGCCTCTACAGTAATGTGAAGGTGTGCGGGGAACATTATCTGACAGTTCACCACTGCCTTCTCACTCGAAAGGGTCTCTTCCCACCTGGCCAGCGAGATTACAGCTCCATCACCAAATTATATACCCACCCGCAGGCTTGGGGCCAGTGTGATACTTTCCTTGAAAAAACTTTTAAAGGCGTCGAAAGACAAGATGTCTCGTCAACCTCCAAGGGCGCTGAGATCGTGTCCAAGGAGACGACAGAGCGATGTGGAGCAATAGCTAGTCGTTTTGCAGCCGAACATCACGGTCTAGATGTATCAGAGGAAAATATCGAAGACAAGGCCAATAACACCACCCGTTTCCTGGTGCTCAGAAATGTGACTTCGGAACGTACAGGTCGGCTGGTCTTCCAATACGCCAACGGTTCCCCAGCGCAGACACAAACTTCTACTACACCAACAGCGCAAAAGACTTTGATCTCATTTATGATTCGTCAGGATTGCCCGGGTGCCTTGGCAGATGCTCTCCTGATTTTCAAGGATCGTGGGATGAATCTGACCAGCATTAATTCGCGACCGAGTCAGATAAAGCCGTGGAAGTACGTATTCCTGGTCGAAGGCCAATACGTTCCAGCAAGTGAAAATGCGGATGCGGTTTTCAAAATCATGGATGGGCTACAACGTGTAACTGAGGGTTGCAGGCATTTGGGAACATGGGCGGATCAGCTCGTATATGTCTAAGTGTCGGTACTGGTGAGGAAGTGCAAGGGGTTCACAAGTGCTTGTAGCCTGCAATAATGCATATAGACATATCAAATCGATACCCGAATAAGAAAATAGGTTATATGGAGCAATTCAATTGCCGTGTAGGCCTCGTGTGTCATGCGCTACCAGATTTACAGGCATCTACAGGACCTGTAGATAACATGAAGAGGAAGCCAGTGTTAGCTTCCTTCCGGTATAAGAAGCAGCGCACTCAAGAAGCAACAATAGAAAAACATAACGAAGAGATCCAGTGCTGACAGGCACTGGAACAAACAGTCTAAACGCGCTAGCCCAAGTGTTATACGATCGACAGCCCTTGGTGAGTTATAGGTTCGACATAACAGATCTATCATCTTTTCGAACTGAAGTATAAAACCTAGTGCCACCCTAGACTGTCTACATAACCTCGGTGAACATGTTAGGGAGCTTGGATGGCCCTGCTGCTATGGTGTCAGCAAGTAACAACAATTGCACAAATAATGGAGCACATACTTCTAAGCAGCTTCATAGGATATTGACTGGGCAACGGCACGGTGTGTACCATTGCGGCCATGTTGCCGGGAGAGCCGCCATCACGAATCACGGGGCGAGCCGTCAGAAGGTCCGAACTGGAAACTTCTGGCCGTTCATCCTCGCTCTCTGCGAGGCCGCGGAACCGTCAATCTATAATAGAGTGGTTAGCACACGAATAGTATCGATATGGAGACAAACGTACCGTCGTAGAATTCATCCTCGTCATCGTAGTCAGCAAGCTGTTCAAAGTTGACCTTGTACCGAAGGATGGCTCCGATACCACCGAAACCCTTGACAAACTGGTTTCCTTCACTGGACTTGTCGGAAACGAACTCCAGGGTTGCTCCAAAGTCCTTGTAGTTTTCAGCAAGCCACTCAAGGAACGACTGCTGCTCGCTAACTTCCATCTCAGTGCCTGTCTCCTTGTCCATGAAGAGTTCCCGGTTCTCTTCCTGTGACTTGGTAGTGTGGATGACGACGTCCGAACCGCTGGAGCTCTTGAGAACGTGCCGAGTGACGTCAAGGTTCTCATAAACGATCAGTGTCTCGGCCGCACCAAGCTCCAAAGCCTTCAATGTATCGTCAATGCCATAACAGACCTTTCCAGTATCCTGACTGATTTCTTCGAAGTACTTTCCGATAAGCTTCTTCTCCTGAACAAACTTAACGTTGCTCAAGGTCTCAGATGCCAGTTCGATAGCCTGGTTAAAACCGTTCTCGCCACCATAAGACACGTCAACAACCTTGATAACCTTAGCCTGCAATCTCTGGTCGAACATATCGGACTGGTTCAGGTCGTTCTTGAAATCGGCAGAACCGGCCAGGATCAATCCTGCAACATTGACCTTGTCGTTGGTGATGTAGTTCTGAACAGCCAACTCAGCAATCTTGCGCACGTAGTTGTGGCGCTTCTCCTCACGAAGACGAGCGAAACGCAATGCTGATTGACCACCACGGCCGTGCTTTTTAGGCAGATCAACGCTCAACTTCTGTAGAATTTCTCTGGTGTTGCCGCTCAGGGTGCCGAACAGAGCACCGTTTCCATCCATGACGATGAAACCAAACTTCTGATCGGATTCGAGAAGTTCACTGAGAGCCTCAGTGTGGAACTTGTTGTCACAGAGATACAACGAGGTGTTAATTGGCTTGAAAGGCTCGAAATCGATGTTGATCTTGCGCTCCTTTCCTTCAGAGGTGATGATTTCACCGCAATAAACCACTAGACCGTTCGGAGGCACCTTGTTGTAGAGCTTGAGGCGTTGCTGTGTCGAAGTGATAGCGGAAAGGACGGAAAGACGGTTGACACGAGACTTGATATTGGACGCAGTGCCCTGTAATATGTGATTAGCAGACTGGCCGTGTCTCTCTCGGTCAAACCACTTACAAACTCTTCCGCCAACATCTTTGCTGCTCTAGAAATCTGATCCTTGGGGGCTGCAAAGAAGATCCGATAATTAGAAAGTAATTCTAGCGACGAGTCGACTGGACGGAAGACGTACGAATGATAAGAGAGATCATGGAGGTTCCGTTTCCTCGAGCGGCCTCAAGCCGCTTGATGAGTTTCTTCACCTTCCATATCTCGATGTTCTTCTCCGCTTCGTTCGGCTGAGCCGCGCTCATGTTGGGCGAGGCAACAATATGATACGACCAGAAGACGTTAAGTGTGTGGCTTGCTGGTGCTAGAATACAGACTGTTAGCGGCAAGACGTCTCTTTAAGAGTGCAAAGAAAAAGCGAACTGAGGTTACAAGGGGATCTATGAAGAGTAGGCAACCTCAAAGACAAAAGGTGAACGGGAAAGAGACGATCAAGTCACATACCTCACGGCTGGTCGATTTGCCGTCCAAGTCCAGCGGGGTGTTTAAGCAATTTTCATCAGGCACCGTGGGGGGGCGGCCGACGACACAAGGAACGAACGAATGGGCCGGCGGTCGCCTGTTTACGATGACATAAGCTGGAACTCGCACAAGGGTGATCAATTAATACCACAACGCTTGTTTAGAAGCAATGTGATCCATATTGATAGATTGTATATAAATGCGAAAGAGAGTCGCATCTGAGGCCTCTACATTTGCATCATTTTCAAGCTTATCGATCTTACTTAACATTGCGACCGCAAGGCTTCAAAGATCAATGAGATGGACCCGGAGTGCGGTTCCTGGAAATACCATACTTCCGTCATCCTGTAAACGACCCAACGCTTGCGAGTCAATTCAATCAGCGAACTGCATTGCTTGTTCCATACGAACCCTTTCTAAATGGGGCCTTTTTTAATGAAGAGCATTTCTTATCAAGTCCTTGAGTGCTAAGAACGTTAGTTGGGGCGTGCTACCTACATAGCATCTCTGATGGCTGAATTTATACCAATCAATACGAACGGTACTACGGAGTACTTCCCACGTAACCTTCTTCGTTGATGATCCTATCGACTAACTAGATCAACTCATTATCATCCTTCATATGTGGCACAACCTAGCGTGAGTCTGGGTCTTTGATGTTGGTCATCTCTCTAAACATCAGTGGTCATTACACTCTGCGATCGGTTTCAACATGTCACCATCCGCTTCAACGGTCTTAAACAAGAATCGTAAGTTTTTTGTCGGGGACTTCGAAGCATAAGTCTTAACACTATCCCGAGAACATGCAAGAATGAAACCGTCCATGTTATCGCAGGCTGAACCACCCCGTCTGGAGTACATAAATCAATGTGGTGAACCAAATGCTATTAATGGCTTATCAATAACAAGGAGAACTATCTACAAAAGCTGGTTGGAACTCCATGTACCTGTGCAGTATTAGTTCCAAGAAGAACCCCACATTCGCTCCCGAAATTCGCAGAAGCTCCCGAGGGTCCTTTTCTATCATGGAATAATTTCTCATTGGACTTACCAATCAAGATTTCTACCCTTGCCTTTCTCGGAGATAACCTGTTTGTATCCGTTAGGTAGACTACGGAGTGCTACATCACTACACGCTTATCTTTGTCCTGGACATCGTGCAAGCTGATCTTGTGGCTGCGCCTATAAGAAATTGCTGATAGTGACGGCCATTCCACTCACACGCTGAGTTTACTAGTATCCGCCACCAAAAGTGACGCCCTAATATTACTTCGCTGAAAGCTGATTTGTCTCCTCAACAGCCTTGATTGTACTTATTGCCTTCAATAAATAGACTCGGTCTTTCCAAGGTTTTCTTTCCTCGATCGCTCTTTCCCTGACATCTTTTCATCTATTTATTTATTTCTCTTCTTTTCTCTTTTTCTTTACCCCTTTGCGAAAGTCGATCAAGCAGCAAGTAGCTTGATTCACGACCGGAAGCTTCTGTCCCCTGGCCAGGGACTTTAAAGGAATCATACACAATGCCTGAATCCACAATTCCGGCAGCTGCGGGTGCCCAGGCTTTTAGCTCACATAGGCCGATTGCGCCTGGTAGGCCGAGCGCTGATTCTGCAATTGAGTCTGATGTATATCCTTATGGGCTTGCAACCAGCAGTGGCAGCTATTCGAGAGTAGAAGATAGCTATCCGAGGCCAAGGTAAGTCGCCTACTCATCATGAACTCACATAAAATATTAGCCTCGGTTTAACTATGTCTTGTGCTACACAGATCAGCCTCCTTCTCCGCGCGGTTCAGACAGGCAGGCGGGGTCAATAGCATTGACAACTTTGCTCGCTCGTGGCAGCGAGCTGCATATTTTCCAGAAGTCTTACCTCGACGATCGTCGTTTGTGATAGACTCTGACGAAGAATGGGCTGGGAATACAAACGACATTTTCAGGCCACAAGATTACGCGGGACATGATGCCGACATTACACGTCCCTTATTGGGTGCTGATGGAGAAAATGAAGACAATGCCTTGGCCGGCCAGCTGGATCTGAGAAAAAGGACATCGAATGCAGACATTTTTGAACCATCACTGGGGGGTTCGTACGGAACGATTTCTTCCCGCGTTAGTGCATCGGCACGGAAGCATGCGATCCAATTGCACAGAGAGCAACAAAGTCATGGTGATACATCTGTGGGCTACGAAAGGGAACCGGTCCTTGTAAAGCAGGTGCATCATGAAGACGGTACGAGAGAGTGCATCGTTGTCGGCCAATCTACGGTTCCACAGACAATCTTCAATTCCGTCAACGTTTTAATCGGTGTTGGTTTGTTGAGCTTGCCACTCGCTCTGAAGCATGCTGGCTGGCTTCTTGGCCTGCTATTTCTGCTATTTGCTGCAGTGGCCACAAATTACACGGCAAAGATCCTTGCAAAGTGTCTTGATGCTGATCGGAGTATAGTCACTTACGCAGATCTAGCATACGTTAGCTTCGGTCACCACGCACGCTTAGCGACAAGTCTCTTGTTCTGCTTGGAACTAGTTGGGGCTTGTGTTGCACTGGTTGTGCTTTTTGCGGACAGTTTGCAAGCTCTCATCCCGGGCTTGAGCCTTCTTCAGTGGAAAATAGTATGCGGACTTTTGCTTGTTCCCCTCAACTTTTTACCATTGCGACTTCTTAGCGTGACAAGTATACTCGGCATACTTTCTTGTACCTCTAGTATGTGTACCTTCTTTCAGAGCTCAAGTGTATTTTCGAGAAGCTAACATTTGTCGAAGTCGTCATCATCACTTGTATTGACGGGCTTACGAAACCAACCGCCCCGGGATCTCTCCTTCAGCCAGCCAGGACGTATTTATTGCCTGACAATTGGGCTTCTCTTCCTCTTAGCTTTGGGCTGATAATGTGTAAGTCTATTCACTCGCTAGGGGTAGCTTAGGAGAAGGCGCTGATGTTCAGATAAGCACCATGGGGTGGCCACGGCGTATTCCCTAATATATACCGCGATATGCGGCATCCACAGAAGTACGGCAAGAGTCTGTGGGTCACTTATGTTTTTACGGTAAGCGGGTTTCGGCAGCATCTTGAAGAGCATATGCAGAGAAAAATCGTGCATATTGCTCAACGAACAGGGGATAATGTTCTCGGGTGCTAATCGAAATATTCGTCCTAGTATTCTCTTGACTGCACGATGGCCATAGTGGGCTGGATCATGTTTGGAGACGATGTTCGAGATGAAGTCACTGCCAACATCCTACGTACAGAGGAATATTCGCAGGTATTGTCTATCTGCATGATCATGTTCATCGCCATCATTCCAATCACTAAAGTACCATTGAAGTGAGTCATGCTTCACGTTGTTGTTTTCGGGGGGAGATATGGATTGTTGATTGACAAATGTAGCTGCCGGCCGCTCGTGGCCACAGTCGAAGTCCTCTGTGGACTTGGGTCACACCCTGAACTTCAGACAGATCCCAAGAGCACAAAAGCCATGGTTCAGAATCTTTCAAGAACCTTAATACGCATCCTTGTCGTGGTCAGCATTGTTATCATGGCAGTGCTATTCCCTTCGTTTGACCGAATTATGGCGCTGATGGGATCAGCTTTATGTTTCACGATCTGCATCATATTGCCGGTTGCCTTCCACCTGAAAATTTTTGGCAACGAGATAAGTCCAAGAGAACGGATACTGGACTGGTGCCTTTTGATAACTTCCTCGATATTGGCTTTGATTGGGACTGCATGGTCCATTCTGCCGCAGGATGCTATCTCAGCACTATGAATGTGCGGATAACAACGCTTTCTTGTTGTTCCCATGCGACACTAGTATCACTTGACGATAATTGAAAAATTGTTCCTTGTTTTTCCAGGGTTCAAGATTTCCTTTTTGAAGGGTTTGGCGTTGTAGTCGCCAACTTGATCCCACAGTTGGAATATCAGCTTGGATGTCTGCTTGGTCTTAGCCAACGCAAAGCCCATACTAGACATTATGTCTTGCAACCTGCTTTCGGTGAGGTAGCGCGAATTGGTAACGCAGGAGACTGGCAGAACCAGAAACAGGCTTGGGGTGACATCAAGAGAAGATCCGGAGGGGGGTGATGTGGTCAAGAAGGATATACAGCGCTTCAACATTTCACCCCGACCGGCGGCATCTGGAACATAGTTGAGGACCAAGGAGAGACTGATGATATGGAACCTATCAGACTCGTTTTGGGGAAGCGGCCTTTTCATGAAGTCCTGTTTCAAGATTCCCGGTTCTTGAGAATTCAGATCTATCCTAGTAACATCCAGTAACTTGTTCATTGAACAAGCGTTCTTCGTGCTTAGAGCTCCAATCTCGAGTACTCGGAGCTTGTAGGGCGTATTTGCTATTGGCAGTAACCGAGGAGCTATCCAATCAACCAAGACCTTGCTAGAGTCGCCTCCACGATCTAGAGACTGGCCAAGTTTGCTTGCGAGCTGGTAGCTTTCCAAGCCACCATTTTCCCGGATCTGCGCTTCGATCTTTCCGACTAAAACATCATCACCGGCCCGTACAGCTTGGGCATGCGCTTTGAGTAGTCGATGGTGTGATCGAATGAGATTTCGAGTAGCTTTCGCCGACAAGGCCGCATGCTTTGCCCGGACAGTTGGTGGGCGAGTGCGGGACAGAAGAGCAGGTCTTTTTCTCCGTTGTTTGTTAGAAGGCCCCATGTCTCGGCCTAGTAATACTTCTTCCCTGGCAGTCCCCTGGCGTTTGAGTCGAAGTGTCTGCGCAGGCAACAGCCATCAATTGTGCTCGTTCAATTATTGTCGGAATCATTGATGGCTTCGTACATGTGAGAAACCGCTTGTTCTTCACGTGACCGTAACGGATACACTATGCCGAAAGAAGACAAACTCGACAGACTAGCCCGTTCGAGTTGTGGTCGCCAAGAGATCCAAACCATCCGACACGGAGGGCTGGTCAGGTGACCCACAGAGTCAACCGTAGGGTTTTCATTAAGCGAATACCTTCCAAATAATTCGACACTCGACACTGCGACAATCAACACGACAGCGCCGGACGATAGCCATGGCTCCCAAGGTGGATAACAAGCAAGGTAGGCATCATTTGTGCGATTCATCCGTCTTCTTGAAATTTGCAGATTTGTTCTTGTCGGAATCTCGGTTTTGTGAGCCTCGAATGGCATCTACATGTGGCGGTACTCCGGGGGATAAAGCCCTCTCAGCACGATCGAAAAAAAAAAAAAAAAGAGGCATTTCCGATGAACGATTCGAGCCCTGTGTTTCCCCCGCTATTGTCAACCTGCATGGATTTTGTGATTTCGAACGAGCGATCGGCTATATTTTATTTTGAAGTGACGGACGGGCTGACATTCTGGATCTATAGGCAAGACCAAGCCCAGCGACAAGGCTGGTGCTGCCGCCAAGGCAGTCATTAAGGGTGCTGGTGTACGTTCTCACAAGGCTTCAAATCCGCCCATGTTCTGCTCGGTACTAAATATCATTTGATTCTCCAGGCGCACAAGTCTCGTAAGGTCCGCACCTCTACGACCTTCCACCGCCCCAAGACCCTTCAGCTTTCCCGGTCGCCCAAGTACCCCCGCAAGTCGATCCCCCATGTCCCTCGCCTCGATGCGCACAAGGTCGTCCTCTACCCTCTCAACACCGAGAGCGCCATGAAGAAGATCGAGGAGAACAACACCCTGGTCTTCATCGTCGATGTCAAGTCCAACAAGCGCCAGATCAAGCTCGCCCTCAAGAAGCTGTACGACGTTGACACCGTCAAGGTCAACACCCTCGTCAGGTACGACGACCTATCTCATAATCATTGACTTACTACCGAGTTCGGGATATCTAACTTGTCTTTAGACCCGATGGACTGAAGAAGGCCTACGCCCGTCTAACCCCTGACGTTGATGCTCTGGACATCGCTGCCACCAAGCTTGCCATCGTCTAGATATTTTTCATTTAGGGTTTGGGTGAATTTTTATTTTGCGCGGTGGTTCATAAATATCAGTCATAAAGTTAGCTGCCAATGCTTGAATGAGGGCTGAATGATCGTTTCCAAAAAAGAAGAGGGAATTACTCGAATGCATGAATACCACGAATAAATCTGGTTCTAGGCTCCGTAGATCTTAAACCATTGCCGCGGACTCCTAGGCTACTTGCCTATCCTAGGCCTAGTGTTTAGTTAAGAGGGTACAAATCTATGTATGTCACAGTATTACATGCGCAAGCCACCAGAGCTGAAAAGTGAACCTCCGACACACTCACAGTGCTATTCCATGTGGCAAAGCCAGCACGTCCTTCTATTGATATGATTGATATAATACATGAGGTACCCGTTTACATGCAGGGTGACGGCAGACGTGCTCTATGCATGAGCCCGCTGCTTTTCGTTGAAAAAGTAGAAGACAAGAATTATACATCTTATCCACGAAGAGCTTCGAGATGCTTCAGGATCGCAAGGTTCGAATCCATCCACCGCTCAACGCAGTTCTGCGCGCATGTTTCCTCGGTTTGTTCCAGGCGACCTGATGAGATCTTTCCCGCGATACATTTCTTCCAGCAAATATCGGACAACGAATGGACGGCTATATGACGACCATTAGCAAATTTGTTGCCCCGTAAAATCGCAGGACAGGGACGAGTCGGCTCAAAAGATAGCGACTCAGGCATAGTGACTCACTTTGCTGCATCGTAGCCTTTTGTTGCTCGTTTGCCAACATTTGGCTCAGTTCGTTCTTGTCGGCATCATTCAGCTTGCTAATATCGACCTGAGTCTGTGCGTCCATGGTGAAGATGGATTTCTGTAAAAAGAACCGGAAAGGTAGGTTTTAATGATGAATGTTGTTTTAGGAACGGATCGCGAGTATGCTAAGTACAGGTCCTGAGTAGGAGATGGGATGGTTTGCTGGTTGGTCTCTGACGATGCTCAACCATCGGAATCAAACGCCTAGAAGAATTAAAGGCGGTGTGCCATGGCAGATGCGGCCGCAAGCTCGTCGCGCCCGCCGCTCGAACGCATCTATCTATTGTGGAGCAAATCATTCTTTGGGCTGCGGAAAATCAACAGAGTTTCGGTGTTTTGTTTCGCAATACTCACTCCTGTCCCTCTTTTGATCAATCACGCAAAACCGTCGTTCTTCTTGTCTCGTTGGCTACGTATCCAAAGATGCCCCCGGTACGGACCTCGCGCAATCGCAAACCGCCCCCGGCAGGCTTCGATGATATAGAGGATACACTGCTGGAGTTCAGCAATAAGATGAAAGATGCGGAGAATGCATCGCATGACGGGAAAAAGAAGCACGAGATGCTGTGGCCCATATTCCAGATCAGCCACCAGAGTAAGTGGTCTTTCGTCGAACTCATATATTCCAGTTGTCGACCGCTCAAAGTCACTCATAGTATGACACATAGGGTCCAGATACGTATATGACTTGTATTACGAAAAAGAAGCCATATCAAAACAGCTGTACGAATGGCTTTTGAAGAACAACTATGCGGACGCCAACTTGATCGCTAAATGGAAAAAGCAAGGCTACGAAAAGGTTACTATCTACCCGTTTTCTACTTATGCTCTTCCTTATGTCTCCTCCTTCTGTCATTATCCAAGCGAGTCACCATGGATTTCGCTTACCAAGACCTGGATTAAGATCAATCTACTAACACGTGCCATGTCTTCATTACAGTTATGCTGCCTCCGGTGCATCCAGACGAAGGAAACGAATTTCAATGCAACTTGTATCTGTCGGGTACCTAAGGCGCAGCTCAAAGAGGATCAAACAATCCAATGTGTTAGCTGTGGGTGTCGCGGTTGTGCTAGCAGCGACTAGCCACATCTCGAAAACAAAATTTCTTTTTCTGTATTTTAGCGTATCCGGGTTTCGTCAAAATCAGTTGAGAGGCACAGGTCATGCAGGTTAGACCTTTCTTTGGTACGGCGTTAGGTTAGGAATTGAGACCTCAGATATCTTTTCCTTCCATGTACTGTTTCCTCGTACGCTGCCCTTCGAACATCTTTTCCGTTTCTGCTTCGCGCATCAGTCGACACCGACTTACTAGGCTCTGTTCATAATTCAGAGAACATACCTAAAGTTCTTATTACAGTTTATGGAACTAAAAAGTAACACGCTTCTACGCTCTTTTACACTTCAGAAAATACATAAACAATGCAACTGTGCGCTCTTGTAGTGGAAACTAACTAGAATATGTGCTCGGTAAATCACTCAAACAATCCGGGACGCAAGCAAAGAAAAGTAAAACGACACGCAAGCGAAAAAGCAGAAACTCGAGTTCGTTTAGACATCACATACTCATGTACATCTTACCAAATGTCGTCATAAAGGTCGTAACAAGGTCATTCCAGGTCCGGTATATGTCATAACCGACTACCACCCTTTCAAAACTCCAGCAACCTCATCTGCTCAGAAATGAAACAATCACACCCAGATTAAATGCGCCTCCCCTATCCCCAAAAAAACCCGTTGTCTACCAGCTGGATAGGACAATTTGCCAATTTAGTACGCCATCAAGAAAGAAAATGCAAATCTCCCGAGGCGCTCGCTGCGCATTATTGTTTTGTTTGGCTTCATTTTTAACTTCATCATCCAAACCCCCAAGCTCCTGGCTTTAGAACAGTGTATTGCTCCGATGATTGCACGAAGGCCTCGGTGGGTATGACTTCGATCTCGACGGTTCTTCCTTGCTCATACCCCCGATCTTCTGGAATCCCTGCAAGATATCCACGCCATCTATTTCTGTCGGACTTTCATCAAACAGATGAAACGAAAAGAAATCTTCATGTGAAGAGTCCAGATAACGTGCTGAGTCAGTCACTTTGGAAGGCGACTCGGGGAAAAGAAGGCCTTTAGCTTTAGTCGATGATTGCAACGATTGCACCCCTAGCCTGTTGTTGGCATTCAATGACGTGATATCTGCCAGTATATTGCCATTTGATCCGCCAGCGTCTGTTCGAGTACGCTTAATAGACCGCTTCTCTGGCGAGCCGTATGCTGGGTTTGAAATATTATCCGAAACAGGATCCGCAAAGACATCGAAGCCAGTGTGGAGATTTTCGCTCGGCGTGAACGTTTCGTCTTGAATATTAAAAGCTGGACTCCACGGAAGATCCTCATCGTTGAGTCCCAAATGTTTTATCGGGGAGTTGACCATATGTTGAATCTTTTTGCGATGGTTCCGTAGATTCGTGTTTGGTGATACTGAAGGTGGTGGCTTAGCGGGTTTCTTAAATTTGATGACCGGCGTGATAGGAGGGGGTAGCATGCTGATATATTCCCCACGGAGGGGCGATGAACCAAGAACTAATCCTGAGTCCTTCAAGATGCCACAGTGACTTGGGCTAATGTCATGTGACGAACTTCGAATTCGAGCTATCTCTTCCTCTGCCCGACCACGCTTGATTCGTGGAGGGTCTATGTCCAGATCCGAAGTCAGAATATGCCCAGCTTTGTTTGGTCGCAAAGCTGAGGACTCTAGCGACGAGAAGTATCCGCTGTCATTCACTGCAGTTTGTTTTCTTTTATTGGTGATGGAAACGATTCCCGAAGTGATGGTTTGAGAAGGCGTTGGAGGGGTTCCTTGTCGAGTGTAACGAGGGGGTACAACGGGTGGTGACGAATGTATGGGTTGGAGTGGTGACGACCGATGTCCAAGAGTCTGTAGCACAGTGCGATTGGTATGTTCGTCACTCGTGTCTTCTTGGAGAGCAGGGTCAGAAGCGGGGAGGGTGGCATCGGAAGACAGATCCACAGGCTTCGAATGTTTTCCTGTCGGCTGATATGGGGGCGGCGGGACTGCCCAAGTAGTAGTACTTGAGTTATGTGGACGCGCTGTGTCCTTCTGCGGCGCGGCTGGAAGAGGAAGGCTGGACATCGTTGCGCGGCGCAGTGGCTTGTCTTTGAGAAACTGAGCTTCCATTCCAGGTTCAATGGCCCAGTAGTTGCCTTTCCCTGGATCATCCTTAGGTCTTTCCTGCTTGATAAATGCTTTATTCAGGCTGAGATTGTGCCGAATGCTGTTCTGCCAACCTGGGTCACTATTTTTGTAATACGAAAACGTATCCGAGATCCACTTGTATATTTGCGCTAAAGTCAATCGCCTGTTCGGCGCACGAAGTATAGACATGCCAATCAGCGTCGCATAGCTATAAGGCGGCTTTGTGCCATCGTCTTCTATCGGGGGCATCTCATGAGGTTCCGGCAAGCGCATAGAACTAGGTTCCTCCCGCTTCTGCTTTTTTGTTTGTCGTTCCTTTAGTGGTGCCGCGTCCATCAGTGTCCTCTTCACAGGTTTCGGTATGAATGAGGGTTCAGGGAAGTCTGCAAAATTATCGCTGTTGGGTTCATCTGATGACTGCGCCTCCTTCGGTGAGAGTTTCCCTGAACTGGAAGTGGAGAATGTCGTGAATAACGCGGATTGGGGCATTGAAGAGGAAGAAGCAGCGGTGTGGTGGTATCCGAATGAGGGTTGTTTGGAAGGAGAATCTGTAGTGAATTCTGGAGCTGGGGGAGCCGTAATGGGGACAAATCCTAGATTTCCATGTCCAGAAAATAGGCCACTTGAGCTGCGAGCAACTTTTGCCGGCGAAGCCTTGTGCGTCGTAGAAGTGGTCGCATTTAGAAATTGATCTTTCGCCGACGACACATGCTCACCGGGCTGCAGAGGTAAAGGTGAGGGCTCTAAGCGGGGGCGTGGCTTGGAAATCGCTTTTCCACAAGAAGGCCGTGAGGTTACCGGCGCAGAACGTGTCGGGCTCATACTGCACGATCTATGCCCTGTACCTTGGTGTCAAGGGACGTTCGACGCGGAGCAAACTTCCGCACACCGTGTATGGCAACAGGGCAAAGCTTCGGGTCACCTTGAGCTCTAGCAAGGTACCCGCAGAGCAATGAACGAGGGAGCACGCCTTGCTGGGATGATTGGACAAAATCTGGGTGGCAAAGTTCCAGATCGCAGTGCGAAATACGATGATGGTCAGAATATCAAGCGCGTAAGAGCGCGATGCAAAGGCAGTAATTTAGAGACAAGGACACAGAGGGCCTAGAGAAATGGCCTTTGTCATACAAGGCGTGAAACTTGATGTGGTTATCTGAACAAAGATGTAGCCAAAAGCAGGCTGCCTTTGGAAGGGTGTGGTACGTTGAGTAGGCGCGAAGTAGATGATGTATGTTGGATGGTGAGATCGAGAACAGAGCGATGGAGCAAGTGGGTTATCGAAGGAAAGAGTCCCAGAACATAGGCGGCAAGACGGCTCGACTAAGTTCAAATCCCTTTGTCCGGTAAGGTCCATCCAGGTAAGGTGGGGAGATATGCGCAAGATATTTTGTGAATAATTCCTTAGTTGAGTGAAGAATGAGAGAACGAAGAAAGACAGGCTGCACCTGTTGATTGCCCACGCGCCTCGTCGGGCCTGTATGGTATGGTTATGGCGCGTGCGCGTCACGCGTCGGGCAGCCTCTGGACCCTCAAGCTACCCTCGGGTGGCCATCAGGCATGAGAGGCAGATATTACACGTATTGTCATAAGTAAATTACCATTTACTTCGTGTGTGCAATTTTGTCTTCTTGTGCTTCGTACCGCATACATAAATGTCGATGGTAATACCAATCCCTGGCCCCCCCTCCTCCCTTACTAGCCTAGCACAGACTGAGTAGGCATGCGGGTCCCTTGATGCTGCCCAGTGAACAGTATCGACGCTACATCTGTTAGACCCATGGGGATACATCCCTTGCTCAAACCCACCCAATCAGCCGCCGAATTTTGCAGATCATGGGTCCCTTGGTCAATTGATGAAAGCAGTCTGGACTCTGGTGGCATGCACTTCATATATTATTATAAATTCCCAGCCTACCAAATACAGTCTAGGCTACCGAACACAGTCCTACTCATTCGTTGTGAAAATTGTAACTGATGAGGATATTGTATCCACACTCCCACCCTTCCAGAAGCACTTAGGCTAGGAATTACTTTGCTACTACAAACATTCTCCGACTTTACGATGATACCAGTACTAGCGACTATGGCCCTAGCTTCGTTGGAACCCTGTTCACAATCTAAGTAAAGCTACTGAACTCTTTTAACAGCACACACAAGCCACATGAACAATTTATGCCATCCAGGGATGATTACTTCACCTCCCTCCCAAAAGATGCAGCGAATACCGAGCTAGGGACTCGCAATAATGCGGCTTGTCTAAGACAATGCAGCGACCACTTACTGCTGTGAGCCATGCATGCACTTGGAGGTTCTGAATTGCTTGCTCCCCGCCCCCACCCATTCGTTTTTCCATTTCTTTACATTTTCTTATCAAAGCTTTAGGTACTGTGAATCGATCTCGCTATATAATAGCCACAACACCCGCGGAGCTAGAAGTAAGTCAAGCTAAGAGTGCCATGGTGGCGCAAGGTTTGACCCTACTCATTCGTAAGTCAGCATCTAGATTGTTTTTATACTCTATGGGAGCGCCATCTGAACATCTGAACTGTACACATGTTAGCATACCCTCGAAGGGGGCGTGATTACGCAATGTGTCCAGTCAAACACCCTTGAGACTAATTCGGCATTACCCACCTAGTTAATGTATTGCTAACTATCTTTAAAATTACATAATCAATCTGTATATGTGTGTTGTAACACGCATGATTTGCTCCTACTCTTATATCCAAGGATCTACTCCGTACTACTGTATCCACTACTATGTCATCACATATTCTTTTCCTTGTGCGAGGTTGTTGTTGAGCAATGTTAGAAATAAACCTCGCATGCACCGTTGTGAACATGGCTTTTGTTGGACCTGCAGGAACTATGCATATACTAATCATTACTGTAAGCAAAATTTAATCCGGACCTCACCTTATAAGCCTTTCTGACCGATAGATATTCAGCAATGTGATTAATATGTCGAAAGAAGCTTAGGAAGCATTCCTAGGGCATAGTGGAAAAAGGTCTTGTAAGAAAATGAAGCTCTATAATAGACAATAAAGACAGGTAAATCAGAAAATGTATAATGATAAGCCAACCCCAGTAGACCAGAGAAAATGAAATTGACGCCGATGCATGAACAACCTGAGACGTGCCTGAAAAGCCAAGAATCTATCTGCATTAGACGAACCTGCAACCAAAGGAAGATCGAAAGAATATAGAAAGGAAGAAAAGAAGCATCAACTACACAGCTGTTTATATGCACGTGACTCTTGTAGTTTGGGGAGACATGAGGGAGACATAAGGATGATAATGGACATCATAGCGTTAGAGGCGGACACAATATCTGGAAGGTAGCGTGACGCAAATGTATAAGGGAACACAAAGAGCACTTTTCAGTCCAAGAACGTGAACATGCTGGTGTGGATGATATTTAGGGCACGATCAGCATCTCTCTCTTCTATGACACACGAGATGTTGATCTCACTTGCACCTTCAGGGCGGTATATCGTCAGTCAGTGTTCAAGACGCACAGGTGAAAGCGAGACTTACCCTGGGAAATCATCTCTATATTGACGTTGTTCTCACCTAGGGTAGAAAACATGCGGCCAGCTACTCCGATCATATTTTTCATCTGTTTGCCGACAAGACTAAGGATTGCCATCTCGGGGATGATATCAACCGTACCATATCTCTGCAGGTCGCGCAAAGCACCTTTGAGATCTTCATCAATGACCTGATATTCATCCCTCCCGACTCCATTTAGGAGAGGCATTTCCGAATGAAGAGCCATCGAGACATGAACCTCACTTGTAGATATCAAATCGATTGAAAGTCTCCACCTGTCGAGGACGGAGAATATCCCAGCGAAGAATCCATGTGAGAGCGAACGTTTGTTGGAATGTACATTAATCACCAATATCTTGTGCTTGATCGTGACCGCCGTTGGGCGTTTAGGCCGCTGCACAAGACTAGGGCTGCGGGTACGGAATAGTCTCGGATCATGGCCTGGGGTTGTCTTCTCCAATTCGAAAGTGGAGTCTGGAAAGATCACGGTGCCATCACCTCTGGGGTTCATAACATTTTTTATGCGAATTGGAATCTTGGCACGGATGACTTGCTCCATAGTGAAGGGATGAATCACCTCCGAACCATAGAATGTCAATTCAGCTGCCTCAGCTGGCGTGATTGCAGGTAAAAGGCGTGCAGTGGGCACTTTCCGGGGATCTGCGGTGAATATTCCATCAACCTCTTTCCAGACTTGGAGTTCCTTGGCATCTATTCCAACAGCAACGAGGGCGGCGCAGAGATCAGTATAACCGCGGCCAATCTGATCGAGAAGGCCCCCAGGTACGGTTCCGAAAAAACCAGTAACAACTGGCACTTTGTTCTCACAGGCCCGAATCTTTCGGCCAAGAGCTGCAGCGAGATTATTGTAGAAGTCCTGGTCGAGACCCTGATTCGAGATAGGAAAATCGATGACCTCAGCTAGGTCCACGTACTGTGAATCCACCCCGCGGTCTTGAATATAAGCGGCCATCAGGCGACAACTCAACTTTTCTCCTGTACTAATCACTTTATCCACGCATCGTGCGCTTATTTCTCCTAGTGTTTGTGCAGCCTCCAGGACTCGAAGTACTTTGTCGCATTCGTTGTTTATCTCTGAAATGAGCCGGGACTTGAGTACCTTGGACTGGATTTGTTCATCAACGACCTGGATATGTTCGAGCCGGACTGCCTCAACAAGGGAAGCATATTCTTGTGATAGAGCGTCTTCCGCATCCCGAGCTGCTCGCAAAAGGCTGCGTTATATAGTGGGTTAGTCCGAACGGTAAATCTATTCTAACAGGATCTGGAAGTCGTGAAGACATTGCGGAGAGGGGCTGGACAGTCTATGAAAAGACCTCTTGGGATTTGGAACACAGAGGTTATGACTCACCGGTTTGTGGTTCCTGCAGCCTTCGTTGAACTACTCCTTGCCGAACAAACTATAGCAACGCGGTGTTCGAGTAGACTTGGTCTGGTTCGAAGCCGTTGTTAGCAAATACAACGAAAGTTAGGGAAGAATTCAGAGGGCGAATATACTCACAATACCACTTGGTCAATGATGTTCAATGCGAATTTCCCAACACTGGTACCTCCAAACTTCTGCACAACCCAATTGCTATCGGGCGAGTCTTTTGACTCACTCCTGGCAACTTTTAAAAGATCCTTCTGGTTTTGCTGATGATTATCCATCTTTGGGTCGCTCGAACAGCACGTTGAAGCCTTGCAATTGAGAGATGACACACCCACGCAATTGGCTCCGGTAGCGGGACAGCCTTTTTTATGTGCACTGGCGGGGTTGCGAAAGCGGAGCTCATGCCGATGAAATGTAGAACGAATGGTCGTTCGCCATTTTGTTTCTCCGCCTTCCATTTGCGGGTACGCATTATCAGAATTCAATGATTACTAATTGAAGATAAACGTTGAGTCAAAGAACAAAGGTACTAACTCATGTACCAAAGCAGTGTAGTTCTTCTCGAGTTTGCATACGCCCCGTTTCATAAGTAGTCTACCATCCACAACCATGTATTCTCATTCAAAGAGATGATAAATTGGTCTCAAACAGAAAAAATTTTGATTTCCTCGATTGGACCACTTGGTGCTATGTTAGACTATCATGTTTTTATATGAATAACTGTATTAGACATCTTATCTCGCTGGCCATTTTCAGCCATAAATACAAAAGCTTTGTAGGCATCGAAATTCTTTTTCAAGGACTGAAATTATGATACTTTTAACCATGCTTGTGCTCAGATATACTGACTATCTCATACGGAGATGGCTCAACCGCAGACTGCAGGTGGCTGATATAGCTGTTGGGTTGCGGATTAGGACAGTCCCTATTTAGGATCCCACGTTTCTATTCTTCCTTTTTTTTTTTTTTTTAATGGATGCGATCCGTTCAGTATGCTACCTGTTATCGATATCATGCTGTTCCGTACTCGTTTACCATCAGAAACACAGAGTTCGTCTATACTGATATGTGCAAGGGGTGCATCAAACCTACTATGTAACATACACTAAGTAGTAGTAATATTTTATCAGCGAATATATTGATAAAAGTTACTCTGTATTTCATGCTTACTTACCAGTATCAAACGATACATTTTGATTTGCTGGTAGCAAGTCAGCATAACCGATACTATGGGTATGAGGCTAATATTACACGTATTAGTATTGTTTTATAATACCACAGAGTCCGCAAAGCCAAGCTTTTATTCGTTATCATTGTTGGGCTCTTTGCCACACCCCAGTACACCGTCGGAGTGAGTAATGGTCATAAGGCAAGATAGATTGTATATTGTTTTAGCACAGGTCGTCTCAGTTGGGCCTCGACTTTCGCATCTAAGCTGCTTGGCACATGATTTCGTGGTTGATTTAGGTGGGCCTACGATGGTTGCCTATCTAGCCAACTGTCAATTTTGCCTACTTCTGGCCCTAGTCGGCTCCTAATCACCTCTTCATTGTTGCTGAAACACATATACCAACCATAACTTACAAGAAGGCGGAGCTGTTTTCATCTCGTTCTGAGGTTATTTTTGGAGCGGATACAATAAAATACTGGCTGCCATGGACCAGATAAATCATAGTGATCCAACGTGTCCCTTTTGTCCATTTTCGGATCCGGACATCAGCCGTGTTGTAGAACATGTGGATGTTTTTCACCCTGAAGTGGATACTCAGGCTGGGCATAGCAGACGGCCGGCAAATGCACCTTCAACTGGAACAGGAGCATGTCCAGGGGATTATGCCGAGTGTCCACACGGCTGTGGGGAAATAGTACTCAACACTGAACTCCCCGCCCATCTCGACTTGCATTTTGCGGAAACAGTTGCCTTTGAAGACATATCTTCATACCAGCCGGAATTGCCCGTTGACATGGAGAGTGCACTGTTCAGCCACGATGCAGAGAGACGGGAACGGTTGGAAGAGCGCACTCCCGGGCTTCTACCCAGTGAAGATAGAACGCCCTCGCCATGGTCATTGGTTGGTGGCACGAAAGCACCGCACAGAGAGACAGCAAAGCGACTTGGAGTACGGAGTCTTCACTTACCCTTTATACTTCATAGAGCGCGTTATGCTTACACTCAAACCTAGCGTACGGAGTTAGGGCCTCATGCTCACGAAAAGCAGATGCCATCATGGCTGCGAAAAATGTTAGAGAGAGGTTCTATGTCAATCTTTACAAACACAATTGCCTCAGACGGCACGCTTCGGAGGCGCGAAGCTGTCGAAAACGAGACGCGCGATGTCATCCCAGTGCTCGCTCGGTTATGTGAGCAGGACAAATCGGTTCAGCGTGCTTTTTTCTGCAGCCCAAAGGTCCATCAGATCTCGAAGATCCCCAAAGAAGGAGGATTTTGCGGCTATAGGAACATCCAGATGCTAATCACCTTCTTGAAAGAAACCCAATTTCCGGGACATGAGCGCTTCCCAACGGAATTACCCACGATCTTCCAACTACAAGATATGATTGAAGATGCATGGGACAAGGGTTTCAATAGTGTAGGGAGGGTCGAAACAGGAGGTATCCGAGGAACTAGGAAGTACATTGGCACGCCAGAGGTATGTTGGCTATGAACGTAATCTTATGGTTTGAATTGATTCATTACTCTATAGGCACAAGCCCTGTTTTCGAGTCTCGGCATACAGTAAGACTCCTTCCCCAAGCTGAGAAGCGCTGCTTTAACAACCCACAGGTGCGAAGCAAATAGCATTAGTGCCTCGAAGGAAGTGCGTGCACATGACGCATTATATATGAATGTTGCGGCTTATTTTCGAGATGCATGTGCTTTGGAGGAAGGGAAAAAAGTCATGCAGACGAACTTGCCCCCTATCTACTTCCAGCACCAGGGTTTGAAGACCTCTTTCTTCGTGACATGTGACATGTCTAATGAGTGGACGGGCATGAACAGGACATTCCATGACAATTATCGGCTTCGAGATACGTGACGGTGGTAGCGCAGACATACTCGTTTTCGATCCTATGTTCCGAATACCTCCAGCAGTGAAGCGCCTTAGGGGGGCACAAACGATGACGTCGGACCCTGCACGCGTATTGAAGGTTTACAGACGAGGCACGGCATATCTACAGAAGTACAAGGCATTTGAGCTTCTAAAGTAAGTATGATAGAAGAGGCGACCATTATGGTGACGATGCAGTAAAAGCTTACCGGATTGCTTCTAGATTGAAATATTCCGCCAATTCGTCTAGCAAATAGCACTGCAAACTAGCGCGGCATGACATCAGCCTGCCAAGCAGCAACAGTTCTTTGGCTTCCAATGTGAAGCGCACATCACAACATGCCTACTTTGCTATTTCCAATTATCATGAGCATGTGCATGACTCTTCCGGTAACCGCTATACGTCAGCTCACCAAGTGGCAGCATGCTTAAGATAAAGTTACCAGGTTTGGTTTTCACGTGCATTGTACCATGCTGTAAGACTCAAGCTGAGCTCTACATATCAATAACTTTATCAGGGTTACATATGAGCTAGCATTTTCTAAGTACTATAATGCCTATTCGTGCATATATAAATATGAGCACGGCAGCTTCAACCAAGTAGATAACGAATCATGTAGCACCGGGTAACTTATGGAGATATCGGGAAGTTTGATAATCCGAAGCTGTACTGATTACTTACCCCACGGAAAATTTCCCCTCACAGTTGAAACTTTATCGGCCTTTATCGGGCAAATTGAAAGAAATACTCATTCACGTCGCACATTTTAATGAGGCATAATGCGGACATCTCCAAATGTGATAATAACAGGCACGCCCGGCGTAGGAAAAACCGTCCATTGCGAACAATTGGCCGAGGAGACAGGTCTGCGGCATCTTTCAATCAACCATGTCGCAAAAGAGCGAGACTGCTACGAGACATATGACCACGAGTTACAAACCTGGGTTGTGGATGAGGACAAAGTACGTTCATGTAACGCTTATTCTAGTCTGGTTTCCAGTCGTCTGATAAGTTGGTCCCAATTTGCACTCCTCATGTTTACCTAACATACATATTGCAGCTCCTGGACGCTATCGAGGATCAAGTCCTTCAAGGTGGCTATTTAATCGACTGGCATGCATGCGATCTATTTCCCAAGTCATGGATTGATTTGGTCGTTGTATTACGCTGCTCATCTACTGCTGTTCATTATGATCGTCTCGCATCAAGGTACACCACAAGGACTATAAGCCATCCGCTCCCACCCCCGCCCTCCCCCTTCACTATTAGCTGAAATGCTAATTGGAGCTTATCGGTTTACAGGGGATACAATGAAACGAAGCTGCAGGAAAATTTAGATGCCGAGATATTTGGTGTTTTGCTTGACGAAGCTCGAGAAGCCTTCGACGAGGAATTAGTGGTTGAATTGAATAGTGAGAGGGATGATGATGTAGAGTCCAATTGCGCAAGGATTTCTAGCTGGGTACAATCTTGGAAAAATGACCGAGCCTGAGATCTCGATTAACCTACGGCAATCCGGGGGAGGGGGCGGCCGAAACCGACACCAATTCGCACCGTGAATCTTGCAATTTATATCAATGACGTCTGTCGGCCAGCCAATCTTGCAACTTGACCAGGGCTTTATATCTGTGTGAGATGAGGTTCTGCTCCGTTGTTAGTGGCTGGTTGAAGAAACTGATGGGACAAATCCATTACCTTCTCCTCTTTGTCCATTTCAGCGTAAGTCTTGCCGCGATACTCGAAAATCGGATCCCAGCCTGGAAAGAGCTAGTGAGCATTGATTTTTGTAACCAATAGTCGCCTGTACATACCAAAATTCGCAGGACCTCTTGGTCTCACAATAGCTCCCTTGCGATGCGTCAGCTTCTGACAGGGTAGGTGGAGTTCGCACTCAATCCTACCTCAGTTCTACCCTGGAATAAGATTGGATCCGAACCGGGTCCGCTGGAAAAGGCAAAAGTGCAGACAGCCTCCGCAGCTCTGGTCTCAAATGAGTCAAGCAATTTATTCAGGCCTTCATGGCCTAGGGCATCGAGGAATGATTTGCTAGGCAGAATTATTAGGAGTGTTAGTATGCTTAGGTGAGGGAAGACATACATGTATGGGCCAGGCAGTCCTTTAAGAGCGTGAAACTCAAGCGCAGTATCTTCTGTCAATACCGGGCCTCCGACCTGACCGAAGTGAGTCAGTGTGTTCGAGCTGTGCAAATTCTGCTTTCTGTGGTGTCACTCACCACTTCTGCTGCACGTCGACATTTCTCCCGGGCAATCTCTTCTATTGTGCCCTGTATCTCCGGAAGGTCAACTGCTTGATTTTCAACGTCGATCACAGTCCCTAATATCGCTTTCACTTCTGCTAGCTTGTTTTTGTTGCCGGTGATGAAGTTTATTGTTTTCATCGAGGCCATCTTTGCGTAGGCCGGTCGGATTCTTAAAAGGAGCAACAAGAAAAATCCAGACAGTAGGTTGTCCGTTGACAGACTACAGACGAAGCAGAACGGATAGACAGGGGTGCACTAGATATATATATACCTGTTCCGCCGAAGGTTCGTTCAATCCTCCAACGCTTAAGATTCTTGTTTCCCCGCAGCCCCACCAGGCGGTAGTGTGGTTCAGCTGCAACGGAGCAACAACTTAGGAGGGGCCTTCATTCGGCTGCTTACAGAGATGTACTATTATATAAACTGGCTAGCATGATACAAACGCTCATCATCATGGTTTCTATGAAATTGCTAGTACTCCGTTGTTCATATACAAGGTCTATTCCATCGTCGCCGCGCCGCTTTCCGTCATCTCCATCCTCTCTTGCTGAGCCATTGCTTGGGCAGATACGATTTCAGCCAATCGCTTTAGTCGCGGCGTTTGAAGCCCTTCAGAGACCGTTAGCATCACTCGTTGCATTTTCCGCTAAAGTCCACTTACATGACGGGGTGTATGTCTCCAAGGCTGTTATAACACGTGGCTCCGCTATCTCATACGGCCCACTATCTTCCATGTCAACTGGTGTCAGGAGGAGAACATCACTCTTCTCGGTGACACGGGAGGCCACGGCTTTCATGATTTCACCATTGATAGGTTGCTCATAGTCAGCCACGAGATACTGATTCAAAAGTTTCTGGATTTGGTTTGGCGAGAGCCTAAAACTGTCAGTACTGCATGGAAGTTCAACAGGACAAAGTTGATCGGAACTCACATCCAACAAATATCTTGAATAATCTCGATGTCATTCAAGGTGGCCTTCTTCAGCTGAAGAAGCTTGGTCGCTTGCTAGAAAGAGATGAATTTAGCGGATAGAACAATTCCATCGTCTCGACAAGTATCTTACCATTAGATGCTCCAGCTGAAGTGTACCCTCGGGCATATCATGGCTCTTGCACCACTCCTCAATGCGGGTAATGTTGTAATTGATCTGCAGACCACGTTTCCAGGAGAGAAAGTTTCTCCGCATGAGAAGGTCATTGAATGCAGTGACACCAACAAGTCGGAGAAGCTCAGTGACCGTCTGTGTGATAATAGTCTCTTCCAAATAGAAAGCCTTCATCGCTTTGTAGACATTGTTCAAGAGACTGAGAAGGTTATCCATACTGTAGGCTGGGTTGTTGTTGGAGGGTAAGAGCTTCCCAAGAAACCTGTTTGTCTCGCTTGTAACGAACCCAGGGAGGGACTGGGATTCTATGATTGCTGGTACAATCATCTTGTAAAGTTTCTTCTTCAATACTTTCATCCACGTATGATAAATGTTGAACTCCAGGCTTTCGAGATCATGCTTCACAATCTCTAAAAGGCGATCGTACTCGAAATTATCCGTCTTCTGTGCTTCATACCAATCTTCGGCCAAGAAAACGAAAGACAACATTTCGTGGACATTCGAAAGCCAGAAGGCTCCAGGATTGATAGCATCTTCTCCGTCATGCTGCATAACCTCTTGCTGGATTGACTGCATGACGTTGGCTAAGAAACGCTCGGACTCTTTCACAAAGCCATTGTTCCACATTTCGGAAGTCACTAAATTGATCAAATAAGCTGGGAACAAGACCTCCTTCTCCGTTGGTGGAGGTGTAGAGCTGGGCAGTGGGATTTTCAAATTGCGTATCAAGCCCATTGTCACCTCTTCATTGAGCTCATCTTCTTCAGACAACAAATTCTCGAGCTCTACCTCAACGGAGTCCAGGCCTGGAGAGAAAGCATTTCCTGAAAAATGCTGGCGGCCCATAGCCGAGCTAGGAATGGCCATCGACACCGGCCTTGGGTTGTAGGCACCACTGAAACGATCAATATCGATCCGCTCAGCACCGGCGCTTCGTCTTTTAGGCTTGGGCTTCTTGGAAGAAACGAGGTTTATCAAGCCGCTCGCAGGTGGCTGAATGGGCCCACCGTTCTGCTGGTCTCCATTTGTGCCGTTGGCAGGCACAACCCTCTTTGCAAGCTCAAGCTGTTCTTCGAGGTCGACTATCTGCTGACGAAGGGTTGCCTTCTCGTTTTCAGCATCAGTATTCAGCTGCTGAAGTTTCTCCAACTCTTGGTTTGCGGTACGAATCGATTCACGTGAGACCTTCTCTTCTTCTTGTAGACGCTTGATGGTTGCCTGCGCATCATTATGGTGCTGTTGTAACTTGTTCATTTCTTCCTCCATGGCAGTTAAGCGAGCAGCAGTGATACCTGCCTGGTTTGCTTCGGCCTGTAGTTCTTTCGAACGATTCTCGAGCACATTGTGACGGCTTCTCCACGACTTCACTTGTGTCTCATAGTTCTCCAGTTGCGAGTTGAGTGACTTATTTTCTCGCTTCAAGGATTCGAGGTACTGAGTCAACTCTACCACCTTATTCTCCAGCTTATAAGAGATCTGTTTGAGGTCCCGAGCATCCTCGCGGAGCTTTTTGTACTCTCTCCTGGCCTGCTTTCCTCTCCAGAGATTCTGGACAATGATCACTTTCCTGCGGTATTGTCTCCAGGCGCGTAGCTGCCGCCAGGAACGGAACGATCGCTGTATTACTTTGGCTGCATTGCCATGGATCGTGTCGAGGATATTCTGACGGCAAAGGAATCCCTTCGCAACTGACTGGAAAAGAATGAAATTGGCACGAATGCGGCTGTAATTCCGCCGCTCCTTCTGTCCTCGCCATACCCTCTGGATAGTCGTAGCTGCCTTGACCTGCCGTATCTCAGCTGCACGTTGCCTTGCCAAGAAACCTCTAATAAGAGCCTGTGTTGTGAGGATAGAGGCACGAGCCTCAAGATATCTGCGGCGGTAGTACTTGCATCGAAGGTTCTTCTGTATCATAACAGCACACCCATTCAATCTTGATGTGCGAAGATTCTCGAGAAAAGCAAGCATGCCTGCTCGAAAGAATATCTTCGTTAAACCCAGTTGGTATTTATCTTGCTTTTGCTGGGTGCCATCCCCAAGAGCTTTTTGTAGAATGGCATGGCACATATCCCTAATTTCTGACGTCCATTGCGATGAGTGACAAAGCATGTAGTACCGGATTGCAAATTCCTCGTAAGTCCAGCGTGTAGGATATCCAGCAGTACTGATCCGTACAGTCTCAAGGACACCACAGGCTCTCAGCTGACTGAGTACCATCGGCCCTTCGAATTTCCACGACTCCTTAGCCTCATTAGGTTTGATGCAGCGTATATAGTGCACGTCGGTAGAGTTGATTGTGTTCATGAGCTCAATCAATGATGATTTGAAAATCCCTCCCAGAGTTGGCTTGCGATTGACAGCAACGCCAATTTTTCGACCTGGGGCAGCCACGGGCTTGGATGAGATGGATGCCGAATCTTTCTCGCGAACGGCTGCTGCCGTGTCTAAAATTTCTTTCACGAACTCATTGGATGAGCCTCGCAGAATCTCCAAATGCTCGTCTGGAACAGTGTCCCGGTTTTTTTCTATGAAGCCGTCGGACTCGTAGGTCACATCGACCGCATAGTGACATATCGTAAACGCGGACTTGCCGAACCGGGGCTTCTTGTAGAACTTCTGCTTATCTGCGGCGAAATTGTGGTGCAGTTTGGTCACGAATTGCTCATCCGAGCCCATAGGCAACCGGGATTCTTCATCCAAAAGGGATAAGATGCCCAATTTTGCTTCAATTAGGTCAATACAAGGTTGGTTATCCGAAAAGTCAATGAACGTCCAGTCTATCTGCTCGCGCACATATTCTTCCTGTTCCAGTTTGAACACGTGCTGGTTAAACTCTTGCTGCAGCTTCTCATTGGCGTAGTTGATGCAAAACTGCTCGAAAGAATTTTTCGCAAAATGTTCGAACCCGTAGATATCCAAGACGCCAATGAAAGACTTGAACTTGTTCAGAATACTATCGGTAGCCAGACCTTGGTTGATTCTATCAACAAGCCAATCGAATAGGCTAGAATAAATGAATTTAGCAACTGAGTCCCTGACCACCGTGGCCTGTTGTTGAGTTAGGTTTGACGTTATCTTTTCCCCTCGCGTAATCAATTGTTTTTTGACTATCCATTTCGCAAACTCGTTGGCGTCAATTCCAAGCAATTGGCAAGCTCGAACAAGTGAAGGTTCCGAGGAAGACAAATTCGAATCTGTCCTGGTGGCGGTTATTCTGACATTCCCAAGGTGCAACAAAGCAGCGAGCACACGAAATATTTCCGCCTGCGTTTTTTCCGGGACCCCTATAGTACTCAAGGACTTCTTTGTCGCATTGAATTCGGCTCTGTCATCAACACCATCAATCGTCGGTGTACCACCTTGGTTAAGATAATCGAAATCTTCGACGGACGTAAGGCCAAGCTCCTGTTTTTCGGGGTCAGTGGCACCGGCAACCATTTGGTAGAATATATGATAATTGCGCTCTTTCAGTGGCTGGAAGACAAGTCGAGATCGTTCAAGAAGATAAGTTCGTATCTTTGCGCCAATTATATTGGTCCTGTCATCGAACATTATCTCAATGTACTTTCCGAAGCGCGAAGAATTATCGTTGCGGGTGGTTTTGGCATTTCCGAAAGCTTCCATGACAGGATTTGTGGCCAAGATTTGCTCTTCGGTTTCACTGATGGCATCTGCTCGACTGGTAGTATACTTTCCAGGTTGATCTGAAGACTCGCGGGTTGCAAAATAACGCATAATGTACTTTGCGCTGACCGTTTTCCCGGCACCTGATTCACCAGAGACTACAATCGTTTGATTTTTTCCATCGCGTAGCATGTCACTATACCAATATCGTAAGCAAGAACACAGGTGGTTTTTTGTAGAAAAGGAGTCGCTCTTACGCAAACGCTTCCTCGGCGATAGCAAAGAGGTGTGGCGCCTGAGATGCCCTATGTTTTCCAGCATATACTTGCACCATTTGCGGAACGTAAAGTGAATCGACCCGGGCGAATGGATTGGTAGCAATAAGAACGATGCCGCTATATGTGTATATTTCCTTCTGGGCATAACGCAGCTTGATGGCCTGCAAAACTGGAAGGGACTCAGTAATCACCGTAATCTTGCTTCGGAGGCACACCCACCGGCTGGCTCATTCAGATGAGACAGGTTTGTAAGGTCTTCGCTGGCTTCGAGCATGGCAGGATTCATCAAGGGCGGCAGTTTTGGATTGTTGTCTACCTGTAACTCGGCCTGGGTTGTTTCCAGTGTTTTTGTCTTCGCACATGAATCTGTCAGTTGATATCATATCTTCTATGCGAGATACCCAAACAGATCGTATGGTACGAACCTCTCCATTTTCTATCAGGAAGACAAGCTGCACTTTGTCCCCATCAACCAACTTCTCTTTGACTTCAGATGCGACCCATCCCTCGGTCGGATCAGGTTGCCAAGCCCTTGTTCCGACCTCGTAATTGTGAGCCATTGCGTTCAGATCTGTAGATATGTTGTCTCTCTATATCTTGACGTGACCGGAGAAAGCAACCTATGCAGGACGTTCGGAGGATCTGTTCGAATAATCGATGTTAAAAGGCATCTAGTGAGGAGGTAAGGGAAAAGCACAACTAATTAAAGCAATTCGAGAAATGATTTCCCGTCTGGTAGTGGTAACGACGGGCTCTATCCTTGATTATAAGTCAGAAGAAGGCATCATGCTTCGCTTCAGGGAGAAATTACTGAACTGGCTAACAGCTGGCGTTACCGAGCCGCAACCCCTGAGGCGGCGCCTGGAGAGCGGCGCCACTTGTCGACGCGATCCCCACAGTTGTCAGCACCAGCGCCAAGAGCCAGAAAGTATGAACATCATGTATTACTGCTATTTAGGTATTGATGATAATCAGAAGCTATCAAGGGGTTGTCTACTCTTCCCCAGAGACATACTTATACAAGAATGAATAGAACGGACAATTTTCTAGCTCATATGCAGCTGCGAGTCCAAATTGTGGCAGATGCTCTGCAGAGCATAGACAGTCTTACATCAACAGAAGATGGTGACAGAACAGGCGGTGAAGGAACACTAAGGATTAGCTAAGACGGACCAAACTATCTACTGTATGCACCATGCTACCCACTATGGGCGTAGAAGCAGCTTTTTCGTTCGTTTCGTATGAAGTCGCCGGTTTGGAAGAGCAAAACTTAGCGCTTTTGTTATTAGCAACAGTAGAAATTATGATTCTCTGGCCGCGAAGGGCTGTTTTTTTATTCTTCCCCCCAACACAGGGCCATGACGAGAGCAAGCCGACATACGACCTCTGTGTACTTCCCAAGTCTGGAGTAAGTTCATGCTTCGTATCGTTGCTTGGACACAATATTTGGATAGAAAGTGATTAGAAATATGTGTCACGCAACAAGACTAGCGATGCGCACGATGCCTTGAACAAGGAAACGCCAATGGATTAATTGCACTACAAAAGCGCTTCCCAAGACATTGGGACAACATTCTGAGGCAAGATTACTAGGCGGAAACAACAAGTCAAAAGGACCGGGAGTGGGAACAGTGACAAATAAATAATAAAATATGATAAAGTAAAGGCGAAAACATCGAAATGACATAAAAAAAGAAAAGGAAAAAACACCACTTGAGGGCTAGGCGTGATGAACTGATTCATGCATGCTCCGAGCTTGGTTTATTGAGCCATGCTGAAAATTCTCAGCTTTGTTTACATTCTGCCGCCTCCTTCTTTGGCTTTGAGGTGCCATCCTGTTCTGGTGTCAGCATGGACAGACGGTATAAGCAAGCGATGATCAATGAATGCGTACCTCTTCATCGGAGTCATCGTCAACATCCCGGTCGGATCTCCTCTCATCATCATCGTCTTCATCATCCTCATCCTCATCTTCATCGTCCTCGTCGTCGTATTCATCGGCATCCATATCGTCGCCCAGCTCTTCGAACTGAAGGGCCTCTCCCGTGAACCAGTCAATGGCTCTGGGGATGAGCTTCTCCTTGATGTCTTCACCGAGCTGATAATCGAGTTCGAGTCGCTCCTCGATATCAGTAGCAACGGTATCATCATCGTCAGTCGGGGGCTGAGGGGGGGAGAAGAAGTTGAAAAATGACTCCGTGGGGACGGTAATTTTGACAATCCGAGTCTGTTTCGTGTCTGAGAAATGTCAGCTACAGTGCACATTCGATAAATGCTATTTCGATACTCACTCTTGTTTCTCTGTTTCTTGCTCTCAATGCGGACAGTAAGATCTTTCTCAGCCTTCCAATCGATCTTAGTGCCTTCGGCGTGATCGTAGATGAAATCACCACCGTAGCCGTTTTCTTCCTTGTAGTAGTAGGTCTTCGAGATAGTCTTGTTTGTGAAATAGGCATTCTCCGAGAATTCGAAGATGAGACGGAAGCCTGGGCGGTCGAGGTATTCCATACGGATATCGACGAGATGTTTCAAAGCCTCTTCATCTCGCTCGGTGATCATTTCTGCGAGAGAAATCTGGTTCTTCATAGCTGAGAGCCAAAATTCAGGTATACCGGCAATTTGGGACTCCTGATCCTCTTCTTTGGTGGCCTCAGCATCATCTTTAGAGTCAACATCCTCTTCATCACCCTGTCCCGCTTCAACTTCACCATCCGTAGGCTCCGCGGCTCCGTTGACTATCGTGGAACGCCTCTGATACAAGGGAGTAAACTTCGCGAAATACTTCTTCTCGAGTTCCAGTACTTCTTCCTGAAACTGAGCTTCCAATTTAGCGTGCTCCTTCTGGATACCCTTCAGGCCAGCAACGCGCCGGCGGACTGACACGGGTAAAGATTCAATGTAGCCCGAAGAGCGGCCAACAAGAGATCCAAGTTTCCCCTGGATCATCGAAACGAGCCCGGGGTTGCGTGCAAATAGGGAAGCCGCCGTAGCATGGTCAAGAGACTCTATGATTGGTTTGTATGAGAAACGATCTCAAAGGAAATCAGGGATTTTACCTTCTTTGATACTAGCAATTCCAGGTTGCTGGGCATGGGAAGAAATAGGAGCATTGTTGGCCGGGGTATTTTGTGGTGTCCTGCAACCGTCATATCTTGTCAGAGATCAAAGAGCATAGCATACAACAAAATGTTTAAGAAGTTGGTAGTTCGATGAAGGGAGACTTACGGAGCCACTGGAAAGTCCGCTTTCTTATTCCTGATGGGCTCAGACATCTTGACAGTGCTGTTTAGGGGGGAGAGTGGGTAACGAGGAGATGGTTTGGTAGAGGGGTCTGGCGAAGAGAGTTAAGGAAGAATTTGATACGTTTCGCGAGGTCTGGAATAATACTGGCTTGGTGGGATCCTTAGCGCCCTTGGGCCGAGGGGCTTGGCGGGACGGGGGCGCTGGCTGTTGAGAACTTTTCAAAAGCTCCCAACAATACAGTATCAATTACTGGTGTCGGCAGGCCATGTGCTTTGTCATTCCAAGGCTTTTTTTTTTTATTTTAACTAGCTAACTAACTAGTTAATAATTACCATTATCTATCTCCTTAGTCAATAGTACAATATATGGTATAGCCTTCTATACTTCAGAGTAGTCAATGGCCTCGAAACTATGGCCTTCTAGTTCCAGAATACCGTAAATGCAGCGGAATCTACAAGTCTTCCTTAACTTTCCAATATTCACCACGGAGTAGTCCATACTACCTTGTCAAAATACAGATACACGACGAAACTCACTTTAGGGCTGTCCTTGCTGTATACGATGGTGTTATCCAAGCGCCCCAGAAACAGCTGGCGGAGGGAGGTTTGGGCGACGAGCAATTGAGAAGACACCAGGATGATATCATTTCACCAGAGTCATACGCGGCCATGGTCCTGCGGGTCATAGGCAAGTTAAGACTCCTTACCTCTGCTCCGACACTCGAGAGCAGGGCATATAGTAAACAGGTTACAAATGTAGTAGAGTGCAAGTTTCTTTGATACCCGATATTGGCCAATATGAGCTATGCTATTGGCTAATTCCTGGGTAGTATTGATATATCAAAAGTTTTGGCTGACAAGATTTTTTATCTACAGACAGCAAACTTTGTATGCGGATTGAGGAAGGATTCATAACTCGATGCGTACCGTGACAACATCCCGCCATCTAGATAGTCACGTGGAGATAAGACGTCAAGCCGGTCATAAAGAGCATCTTCGGACCATCACGTTAGTCCACGCACAAACACATATTGATAAATCAGACATCCTACGCAGTGTTAACTTTGATTGTTCAGCGTGACGAGATTGGTTACTTTTCGGCATGCGAAGAGTCAAATAAACCACTCTAATTTCCGTCCATTGCCTGTCGGTGTCAACAAAAATCGACCTCTATACGAAGTCGAAGCAGACCTTCAAAAGCGCATAGGAAGTAACATTATCAAGATGGAGTCTGATATACAACCACCACTAGAGGCTCAGTCACCCATATTTTCAATTGGGGCTGATCGTCGCCGCAATTCAATAAGAAGCAGGTTCTTCACACTAGACAATACCCTCGTGGTGGGCCTCACTGATGGTCTTCCAGCTATAGCGTTGTTTCAGACGTTGAAATGGCCCGCAATGAGGTGCGTTCAGATGCCGGCGAAGCTTGTGGAACAATGAACGTAACTATCTATACTAGATATATGACGGACCGATTTCAGAGAGTATCCCTTCCAGTGTTGTTTCCTTTTCCCACCGTCGGAACCGCAAGGATTCCACCACAAGCTTCACCTATTTCCAGGAAGATCAGGAACACCTGGACTGGCCAAACGAAGATACCATAGATGCTGAAAGTGACGTTGACAACTTATCTGATATTGAGGCGAACGAGTCAATTAGATCCTCTAAACGTCCGTCCTTTTCTAGAGACTCTGTTCAAGACCCTCTTCTACGAAGGTCTCTATCAGCTTCGTCGCGTGATTATTGCCATAGAGGCGATCAAAGGGTAAGCCAAAAGGTTCACATCGTTTCGGAAGACTTGACTATCGTGATTGCGGGCTTTTCGACGAGTCCTACCGGTCTGCTATTGTATTATCTGTCTTGCCTGTTGTCGCTCGGGGTTTTCTATCTCCTATTTCGTTGGTTTCCAAAATACCGAATCCGTTTGATGGGAATGCCAACACCTCTACAAACGTGTCAATGGGTTGTAATTGAGGTAAGCAATATTACATATGGAACAATAAAACCTTATCACTGAACTGGGCTAGGATCAATGGAATCAACTTGACATTCAGACCGTCCATACTGAAGTATACGGTCGTCCTCTCTCCACAGTCTTCAGTCCTAACTACGCGTCGTATGATGAGGACAATGATCCAACAATCTATCAATTGCGGTACATTGATTACAGATATCTTCGGCTTATTTACCACCCAGCCGATGACCAATTTTGTTTAATCGGTGGCTGGAAAGACCCTTCCTGGACGAACGCGAAAGGGATGAGAGCTGGACTGGATGCCGATGACCGTGATAGCCGTGAACAGGTGTTTGGCAAGAATCTCATTGATATTCAGCAGAAATCTGTTTTCCAACTTCTTATGGATGAGGTACTTGTTCACCGACGTTCAATGTTGGATTGGCATGCTCACTGTTCCAGGCTTTTCACCCATTTTATATCTTCCAACTTGCTAGCCTTGTCCTCTGGTCGCTTGACCAGTATTACTATTATGCGGTCTGCATCTTTTCCATCTCTGTGATAAGTATAAGTGCTACTATAATTGAAACCAAAGCAGTATGCTGTTCTTGCCAAACCAATGTGCTGGTGTGCTAACTCTATCTAGACAATGAACCGCTTGAGACATATTTCACTGTTTGAGTGTGATATCCGTGTGCTTAGGAACGGGTTCTGTAAGCCAATTTTTTAAAATCCTCCAATCCTGATGCAGGATTAACGTTCCTTTCTCCAAACAGGGAGATCTGTCCCCTCTCGGGAGCTTGTTCCGGGTGATGTTTACGAATTTTCTGACCCCTCCCTGAACTATGTACCTTGTGATTGTATATTGTTATCCGGGGATTGTATTGTGAACGAAAGCATGCTTACAGGTTCGAGTATCATCTCCCAAGGTTTTTAATGAGAATCTAATGGAGGTACAGGTGAATCTGTTCCTGTTTCTAAAGTCCCCCTGACAGACGATGCCCTCAAATATCTAAATTTGAGCGCACCCTCAATCCATCCCGCTCTTGCAAGACATTTCTTGTTCAGCGGTACGAAAGTAATTCGAGCACGTCGTCCCCAAGGCGTTGATGATGACGAAGCTATTGCTTTGGCAGTCGTTGTGCGAACAGGTTTCCTGACCACGAAAGGGGCCCTTGTTCGATCGATGCTCTTCCCAAAGCCTTCCGGCTTTAGCTTTTACCGGGACTCATTCCGATATATATCTGTTATGGCCATCATAGCGATTTTAGGTTTCGTGGCCTCGTTTGTCAATTTCATACGCCTCGGTGTAAGCATAACTTGGATGCCAAGAGATAATTACTGTAACTAACAAGATACAGCTTTCATGGCATTTGATCATCGTTAGGGCACTTGACCTGATCACAATCGTTGTGCCTCCGGCGTTGCCGGCCACGCTGAGCATTGGAACCAACTTCGCCCTCTCACGACTTAAGGCACATAAAATATATTGCATCAGTCCACAAAGGTTTGAAAATACACCAAGCCCCAAATGAGACTATGTTAAGCTTTTCGACAGGGTCAATGTAGGGGGCAAGTTGGATGTGGTCTGTTTCGATAAGACAGGTACTCTCACGGAAGATGGACTGGATGTACTAGGAGTGCGGATCGTGGACCACAATAGAAGGTTCATATGCGTGCACACTATACTTCATACATTTGCTTATCAGTTCGCAGGTTCTCCGACCTGCTCCCTAAGCTCTGTCTCGCTTCTCCGACATCATCATATACAAACAGCATTCAAGATATGAGCAGGTATAACAACACCCTTTACACCATGGCAACATGCCACTCCTTGAGAGTTGTGGACGGCGAACTTCTTGGGGACCCCCTAGATGTTAAAATGTTTCAATTCACCGGTTGGTCCTTCGAAGAAGGTGGTAGCCATGTTGAAGAAGCGGATTCCGAGACGATATTACCGTCAATTGCGAGACCACCAGTCAATGAAAACCCAACCAGTGCTTATCAGCGAAATAAAATAGAGGTCTGTACGCCCATTTGATGCTTATAAATGGCAAAGTGTTCGAATCTGACCATGCAAACCTAGGCACCACTAGAACTCGGCATTTTGCGTGCCTTTGAGTTCGTGTCACATCTCCGTCGAGCAAGTGTTATTGTACGCCAGTATGGTGACACTGGTGCTAGCACTTTCGTGAAAGGTGCACCAGAAAGTGTGAAGGCCATATGTCTTCCAAGCAGCGGTAAGGTTGCACCTGCTTAGGTTCTAATTTGAAGCTGATGCATGACTATGTAGTGCCTCACGATTTCGATGAGCTCCTGAGTAACTATACCCACAAGGGCTATCGTGTCATCGCTTGTGCGGCGAAATATGAACCAAAATTAAGCTGGATGAGAGTCCAGAAAATGGCCCGTGCTGATGCTGAAAGTGATCTGGAGTTTCTTGGCTTTATCATATTCGAAAACAAACTGAAACCAAACACGGCCGAAACTATTGCTGAGCTAAATAAAGCAGGGATACGCAACATAATGTGTACAGGTGATAACATATTGACTGCAGTAAGTGTTGCTCGCGAATGCGGACTAATTAGTGGAGATGAACAATGCTTTGTTCCTCGCTTCGTACAAGGTCAGCTGTCCTCACAAGGCGTCATTGCTATTATTAATCTTGCACCAGGTCATTCTCCTGAACATGCGTCCGATGACTGTCTTTGCTGGGAGAGTGTAGACAATCCAGCACTGAAGCTTAATCCAAGTACTCTTATGGTATGGTGTTTGATTCACCTTGAAAAGAAGAGTGGGCATGGCTAACGGCGAGAAGCTTTCGGTGGATTCGACGGCTGTAGACTTATCTATACCAGGCAATGCCTGTAGCCTCAGCCATTACACTCTCGCCATCAGCGGCGAGATGTTTAGGTGGATCGTGGACTTTGGGAGCGAGTTGCTTATCAAAAGGGTGTGTATACCGGCATAGGTCTACGAGTAGAGTTGGCGTTTTGTTGCGATATTGATTTTGCTTTCGTATTAACACTACTTGCAGGTTCTTGTGCGTGGAAAAGTGTTCGCGAGAATGTCACCTGATGAGAAACATGAACTAGTGGAGAAGCTTCAATCCCTAGACTATTGCTGTGGATTTTGCGGCGACGGTGCCAATGACTGTGGTGCATTAAAAGCCGCTGATGTCGGTGTTTCCCTATCAGATGCCGAAGCTTCAGTTGCTGCTCCATTCACCAGCCGCCGCTTCGACATATCATGTGTTCCGACGCTGATCAGGTACCAAACATTCGAACTAAACATATCAAATGTTGCATTGGACGTCTAACAAGGAAACAGGGAAGGCCGAGGTGCCTTGGTCACAAGCTTTTGCTGCTTCAAGTACATGAGCCTATATTCAGCAATTCAGTTTTCAACTGTCAGTTTCTTATACGCATCAGCGTCAAATCTTGGTGACTTCCAGGTGAATCTCGAGGTTCCTGAGAGACAATATATAACCTGCTAACAAAGCATGAAGTTTCTTTATATCGACTTATGCCTCATATTACCGATAGCGATCTTTAGTAAGTGTCTTAGCTGGATCAAGGATGTCAACCACCGGGTGAATTTTAGACTGACTCTGCTCACCAGTGGGATGGACCAAGCCAAACCCTGTATTATCGCGGAAACGACCCACTGCTGATCTTGTATCACGCAAAGTCTTAATCCCGCTGCTAGGTCAAATAATGATATGCATTCTGACTCAATTAATTGCATTTGAGACTGTGAAATCGCAACCCTGGTGGGTAACTTGGCTTTTCCTTAGCTCAAGCTTGCTTACAAGACAACCATTGACCTTCTTAGGTTTCAACCCCCTCAACTAGATCTCGAGGAAAGCAACATTGAGAATTCCGAGAACACAGTTCTGTTTTTGCTTTCCTGTTTTCAGTACATCCTGTCAAGTGTTGTCCTTAGCGTCGGACCGCCTTTCAGAAAACCGATGAGCTCTAACAGTCAGTCCCCCCAAGCATGTGTGATCGGCCATGTCACTAACAGAGTCTAGAACCATTTCTCTCTATGATAATTGTGGATTTGATGATATCCTGCTACATGCTGTTTACACCCTCACATTGGCTGAAGCGGGTCATACAATTGACGTACCTGCCGGAAAGTTTTGCGTGGTGGTTGCTGATACTTGCTGCCTTGAGCTTTTTGTTCTCTTGGTTGGCAGAAAGGAATCTCTTTCCTAGATTGGCTCATTTGCTAGGGCGCATGTACACAGTGTTGCGACCAGGTCACCCCAAAAAGCGTCGCCAGTACAAGGTACTACTCGAGGAAATGCAAGGGTAGATGGAATCCCACTTTTGCATATATCCTATTCTTATGATTGTCGTTATTCTGACTTGAAAGTTTGAGTGGATGGTTCCTTCAATGACGACAGAAAGCGAGGACCTTTGTGTTTACAACTCAATTGAGATATTTGATGTAATCCTCAAGAAAATCAACTGTCTTACATTCTCAACAAGCGAGACCGTACTCAGGTCGGAGAATATTCGGCAATCAATGGTCCCAAGGATGCTTCCAACCCAACAAAGCAGGACCGTCTTTCTTCGCCCTGTACATCAGCTATAGATCCGCAAAAAGTGATGGTTAGCACTATTCGCCATATAATCGCGTGAGATTCGTACAAAGAACCACATGCTAGCTCCCAATGCAGTCGCGGTGAAACGATAGAGAGGTCGAGCGGGATGAATATGGATTGGGTGGTTTGCAGCCATATCTGTACGTAACAAGTCAGTCCCAGGCAATAAAAGGATTAAAAAAGGGGTGATAGAAGATTCGACGTGCATACTTTTCTGCCGTTTGAGGACCTTATGTATCAGGACTGGGGTTTGAAGAAAGGTAAATCAATAGCAGTGAGGGATCGGTACGGACTAGATGGTTAGCATTACATAATCACGTGATACCAAGAATTCTGCTCCAGGTAACAGCCGGCACGGTTTGAAGTCAGGGACAATCTATCTTCCTTCGTACCATCTCAGCTAGTGAGATCATGATCGTCATCCAGTAAAATTATACGTTGAATTATCGGAGCACTATGATAGCTCTGGCTCTTATACGAGCGAACGGATCACGTCCCATACTACCTTGAAAACAACAGTCTTCTACAGTCTTCCTGCTATCAATCTGATATTGTTAGGTATTCACAAATTTCTTTCTGATACAAGCCATATATTTATTTGGCTATCACACAACAGTTTCTCGAGAAGTGTGACTCAGCCGAGCTTTTTTACTCTAGAAAAATCGCAGTGGTCAAGGATCCGCGCGACCTTCGCCTTTGCCCTGACGCTAACAAATCATACCTTGTATTGCAACGCGGTTCGAGCATTGTATCGGGGAGATAGAGCCTCACATTTGTCCCGATCTTGCACGGTTGGCATTATCATTTGCATATATGATCACTTTGGTGAGGAGAGTGTGGGTAGAAAATGGTCATAGTATCTCTCGAGAGAGACAGCAATGGCAACAACCGATTCCATGGGTGCACTAGCATACGTGAGTTTGAATTCTTGGGTAAGCTTGGTGAGGGTACTTTTGGGTGGGTTTCAGAAAGCCTTTACAACAATGTGTTCTCAAACTGAATATCTACAGTGAGGTCTACAAAGCGAGATCGAAAAAGGACAATGCTGTCGTTGCTCTCAAAAAGATACTCATGCATAATGAGAGAGACGGGGTAAGATGACCGACTGGGAGCACCGCATTAGTAGATGCTAATCGATGCCCTCGAAGTTCCCCATAACCGCGCTTCGTGAAATTAAACTTCTCAAGATGCTGTCTCACACTAATATCCTACATCTTAAGGAAATGGCAGTCGAACGGAGTAAAGGTAAGTAAAACTTCCTACCGCAAATCGAAACGTGCTTATACCAGCACAGGGGAAGGACGTAAAAAGCCAAGCATGTACATGGTAACGCCTTATATGGAGCACGATCTCTCAGGCCTTCTAGAGAATCCTGCCGTTCAGTTCACTGAAGCTCAAATCAAGTGTTATATGCTTCAGCTTCTTGAAGGTCTTAGGTATTTACATGAGGTACTAGTTCTTGAGAATTATTTGAGATCTCTGCCCTAACTTGTTATAGAATCGTATATTACATCGAGACATGAAGGGTCGGTGAACCAAAAAGCAGCAATACAGCCTCTCCGACTAACCACCTGATAGCTGCCAACCTCCTTATTAGCAATAGAGGCATACTTCAAATTGCTGATTTCGGATTGGCCCGACCATATGAAGAGGCCCCTCCTCAGCCTGGGCGAGGCGGTGGAGAAGCTCGAAGGGATTATACTACGCTCGTTGTGACCCGATGGTATCGCCCCCCTGAATTGCTTCTACAACTCCGGCGTTATACGACAGCTATCGACATGTGGGGCGTTGGGTAAATCAATTATCCCGATCTCCGTGGTGATGTTAGTCTAACACTCGCAGATGCGTCTTCGGGGAAATGTTCAAAGGAAAACCGATCCTTGCCGGGAGTAGCGACCTCAACCAGGCGCAGATGATTTTCAGTCTTGTAGGCTCGCCTACAGAAGAGACTATGCCAGGGTGGTCTTCACTACCAGGGTGTGAGGGAGTGAAGAATTTTGGTAACAGACCGGGAAACTTACGTGAAGTATTCAAAGAGTATCGTCCCCCCTCCAAAAAGACCAGTTGAATGGGAAACTTCGAATATGTGCCTAACCTCTTCTCAGACAAGGTCCTATAGCGATTTCCTTGCTTAGTGAGCTTTTGAAGCTCGACTGGCGGAAGCGGATCAATGCTATCGATGCTTTGAAACATCCTTACTTTTCTAGCCCACCACTACCTGCTCGACCTGGAGAGTTACCTTCTTTTGAAGACTCCCATGAGCTTGATAGGAGAAGATTCCGTGGGCAAAAGGCACCCATGCCACCGGCACCTGCAGGAGGTGCTGTAGGGATCGTTGGCCCAAATGGAAGTTGGGCAGGTGGTTCAGGGAACAGAACAGGCGTCGAAAGTCGAAATAGTCGTCTTCCAAACGCAGCCCGTGGTACTTGGAATAACGGGGCTCAGGCAGTCCCTCCACAGCGCTCTTATGACAATCGTAACTGCGAAATGCACGCAGCTCGATCGAGGACAGGTGGGGAGGATTTCAGCCAAGGAGCCTGGCACCGAGGGGGGTTGCCACCTCGTCCGCCAACGTCAAACCACCAGATGTGGTCTTCCGGTGGCATAGGTAGATTGGGACGCGACAGAAGCCACCAGGCTCGCGGGCGGTCTGAAGGGAACCTAGACTCCTACATTCCAAGCTATGCTGGCGGAGGCGAACGCCCCTGGGAGAGAGACCACAATTGGGGCTACAATACGGATCGGCGTGACATCAACAATAGTGACTCAGCCTACCAACCTGTGCGAAGAGACTTTTCGCGAGAAAACCCGGCAAGACGAAGGAGCCGTAGCCCCTGCTCTAGGGAAGGCGGTCGTGATGCAGCTAGAACATTCCATCGCAGGTGATTCGGTTTCACCTGTGCCACCATGGCCCTGCAATCGCTACTAATTGTACGATACCTTGTCATTGACTGATCGCAGAAATCACAACGCCAGTTCATTGGATTGGTAACATGTGGGCTTAGAATTAGTAGCAAACACAGCAAAATATTTTGGCATAAATTCTATATATAGCATGTATTCAAATAAGGGCTCAAGTGGTTTTATCACTTTCTCGTTCACACTGGCGAGAAAGATAGCTAATAACGGAAAGAAAGTGATATTACTAATAGAAATAGAAATAAAAGTAGAGAAGGAGCAGCGGTGTTGAATGTTCTGCCGACAGGCTGGCATTGTAGGCTAACTTGTTCTCTCATGTCCAAGGAGCACGAGGAAATCTTGAGTCGGAGTGATAAACCCGTAGAAAGCTCGCTAGCGTATCACGGGTTTGAATCAAGTTTAAGAGGAAATTGTACTGACAGCTTCATTGGACGAGTGCCGTTGAGGGACCTCTGCCGCATAAGAAATGAACAAGGTTCGCAACTAAGTTTGTGATTCCCTCCCGTTTCTAGATCCTTTCGGAGAATCGGTGGTGACCTGCCCGCCTATACCTTCTAGTCATAGGTATAAGCACAAGAGAGGGGCGCTTTAATACAAGATGCGCGTCATAATTCGAGCTAGAGTAAATGATCAGTCAGGAAAGTCATAAAGGTGATATCGAAGAAAGAAATTTCGTACATCCGAGGCTTTCAAGTCTCTCGTACAAGTCCTTGATTGTCATGTTGTCGACACTGCTGATATCGGCCATCAAGTATGCCACCTAATATAGTCAGCCTCGCATCGCACTGTTTAGAAATGCCAATACATAACAACATACATCACCTCTGCTATCAGTCATTTGCTTGTCAACATTGTGATCACCAAGAATCTCGTTGACTGGAGGTCATCAGCAAAGCACCCATTAGTCTGGTTTCGTAGAAGGAAACCTACCTTTTCGCAAAACACCCGGAACGTTCTGATGAATGAAGATGACCTAATCCAAAGAGTTAGCCATTATTCGAAGTCGATAACTCTGTTGCTGTACTCACTCGGGCATGGTTGGGTTCATCCATCGTCAGAGACCGCAGAGCAACCTCCGGCAGGTTTACGGCCCCCAGTGTTGTGCCCTCGTTAACATATCTCACCAAGGCTTCTGCCACCTCAACGCCAATCGCACGCTGCGCCTCCTCTGTGCTACCACCAATATGTGGCGTGAGGATCAAGTTCTTGAGACCCCTGAGATCCGTTGCCCAGTCATTGAGGCTTTGGTTGAAATAATCACCATTTCCGGCTGGCTCATTGGGATAGACATCCAGAGCGGCACCCGCCACTTTGCCGGACCGCATTGCATGGATTAGAGCAGGAATGTCCACGACACTTCCCCGACTGGCATTTATCAGATAACTGCCAGGTTTCATTTGCTCAAACTGGGCTTGTCCTATCATGTTCCGTGTCTCCGGGAGCTCAGGAACATGGCACGTGATGAAGTCCGACTCAGACAAAAGAATTTCAAGGGTTGGTACTTGGCGAGCAGTACCCAATGCCATCAAGTTCACTACGTCGTAAAAAATAACAGACATGCCCATGGCCTCTGCTAGAACCGACAGTTGAGCGCCAATGTGACCATATCCAATTATGCCTAGAAGGGAACATTAGCCTACAGCAAACAATGGTAGAATCAAGAAAATACCAAGGGTCTTTCCGCGGATTTCCCAGCACTTGTTGCTCACTTTGTTCCATGTGCCGTTATGCATCTCATTGGAACGGTCACCCAGTTGACGGGCAAGAGCAATGATTTCAGCTATAACCAATTCTGCGACACTACGGGAATTGCTAAACGGTGAGTTGAAGACCGCAATTCCATGTTCGGCTGCATATTGTAGATCAACCTGGTTCGTCCCGATGCAGAAACAACCAATAACAATAAGATTCCGAGCTTCTTTTAGTACACGAGCGCTCAGCTTGGTCTTCGAGCGAATCCCGATCACATGTACATCTCTGTTCATGGGGGAGGCAAGTCAGACAGAAACTAGAGCTGAAGCAGATTCAATGATACTAACCGAATTTTCTCGATGAGTTGATCTTCCGGAAGGGAAGATTTAAGGAATTCCACCTGATAACCCTGTTTGGTAAGGATGTCCCTACCCGTTTGGTTGACGTTTTCCAGGAGCAGGACCTTGATATCCTCCGTGGCGAACGGCTTCAGATGCTTTGCATTTGCTAGCGGTATCGTACGGCTTCCAAAAGCTGAGCCACCATGGCTGGAGGGAGCAGACTGGAAAGAGGCGGTAGGAGAGGTGGAGAAATTCAAGCTTTGTGAAGGGTTGAGATTCAATCCCTCTTGGACATTTATGTCCCTTGCAGATGTAGCCATTTGGTGAGATTTGGTATAAGAGAACAGAGGGTGAAAGAGTATTCTGTTACGTTAGAAAATAGAGGGCACAAGAAGTAGTGGTATATCCCAAAAATCTAAGTTGAGTGAACAGTAAGACCACAAGGGGGTACTGAAATTTAAAACCTCCGGAACCGGACTTGAACAGAGGCGTTCCACATTCTTTGTGACTAACACCTCATCTGGCGTTATGATCTGTTTGAGTCATCAATTGGCACAGCAATTGTTTGGCCAGTTACTTTTTGGAGGGGCAAGCAACAGCGGGGCCGAAACAACCCCTCTTGGTCCGTATCCACACAAATATCGCATGATTTCTAACTATCTACTCTGTACTTTGTATACAATGTTACCTTGGACCATGAGAGGCGCCATATTGTGTGAGATAATTTTAGGAGGCTGAGCGATTGGCCAAAAATAATTTAATTGATTGTACCTTGTACTCTATATCATCCAACTGTCATGGCATATGCAATAACAGTGGTCTTCTGACCCAGGTGACTAGGATCTCGCTGTTACCGCTTTCACTTTTTTGGGGGGGTTATCGAGATGCTCACATAACAGTCATGGTCCCGCTAATTGATCTCGTCTAGAAGTAACATTTGACTGGCCAGATTTAAACCTGAAGGCCCTCCAGTTTCTTCGCAGTCTCATCTGCACCGCTCACAGCCTTCGTAGTCTGCTTGGCTTTGTTTTTGTTGGAAGTACTATCTTTCGGCAGCTCTTTGGAATATGGGATAAACTCGGGAGCGCCCGGGATATACTTTCTCAGAGGCTCCGGCACAATAATACCCTATCACATTATCAGTATCATCAACCATCAGCAGGTGGGTTCAAGATCATGGCGTACATCATCTGTTTGGTAGTTTTCAAGCACACAGCAGAGCGTACGTTCGGTTGCACACAGAGTCGCATTCAAGGCATGGACATAGGACTTCTTCACATCAGTGGCCTTCTTCGTGCCATAGCGAATCTCTAGGGCCCTGGATTGATAATCGGTACAGTTGGAGCAGGATACTAGTTCCTTGTACTCTCCTTGGAATGGAAACCACGCTTCGAGGTCATACTTCTTCGAGGCGGCATTGTTCAATGCCCCCGAAACAATAGCGACAACCTGGTACGGTAGGCCAAGAGACCGGTAGAACTCTTCCGAAGTGGCCATCATTTCGTCAAATGCTTGCCACGAGTCTTCCGGTTTCGTGAGAACAAATTGTTCGATCTGGGCTGAATTAGCATGACAAGCAATATGGGTAACCTAGGGCTTATCACCTTCTCGAACTGATGGACACGGAAGATTCCCCATGCATCCTTACCATGAGCACCTGCCTCTTTCCGGTAGCAAGTGCTATATCCAGCGTACCTGCATGCTAGTTAGCCTGAGGGAGAAGTTGACTAAAGATGCTCGGACCACCAACTTGATTGGGAGATCTTTATCTTGCAGCCATTCTCCGTCATGTAAGGCTGAAAGTGGTTGCTCTGACGTAGCGATTAGGTACTTGTCGGTGGACTTGTCTTCACTTTCCGTGACTTTGTAGAGCTCCTCGTCGAACTGTTCAAGCTGGGCGGTCTTCGCCATCATGTCCTTGAGCATGAACTGAGGGGGTTGGTTAGGCTTGTAGCCTTTACCCCAGAGGAATTCCAAGCCATAGTTTATGAGCGCGAGATTGAGAAAAAGCCCATAACCTGTCAAACAATAGCCGCGGTGGCCAACCACTTTGACACCACGCTCTGAATCGAACCCATCGAGACGAGTGAGAACTTCATGGTGCGAAAGACAGTTGCGCTTCTCGACCTTCACATTTTCGGGCGCCCACGTCCTTATCACGGCGTTATCGTCCTAACAGCAGTCCTTTCGGTTAAATGAGTCTCTCGTGTCAGACTGAGTATAATACATACTTCATTGTTGCTCACGGGAACAGAGTCATGAACAAGGTTGCCAATGGTCCGAATTTTGCCGTCTCTTTGCTTTTCCTTCTGGATAGCAAGTTCCTCGGCGTCCTTCTTGCGCCTCTCGAGGTCGGCTTTCTGTTCCATCAGGTCATTTGCGTCTTCCTTGTTCTGTTTCAAAATCATAAGTCAATTTCCTGTCACCGCAATAAGGGATATAATAGAAGAACTAAATAAGATTATAATTGAAATTATATTTAAGATAGATGCGAACCTTCTTTCTCTTGCCAATTTCTTTTTGAAGGGCATTAAGCTGGGAGTTTATTTGCATAACCTCATACCGTGCTATAAGATATCCGAGATCAGCTGTTTAGAATATCAAACATCTGTGATAAAGCAAGAATAGCATACCACGCCGCGCCTCTTCGTAGAGGGAGAGAACCTCATCAACGACACTCTCCGGGGCGTAGCGTTTCCGTTGGCTCTCTTTGATTTTGTTCGGGTTGCCACCGCGATCACTGATGAAGTCTGCCAGATCAAGCATGATGAACGATTTTTTTTTTGTACAATACAAATATTTAGCGTCCCAAGATCCAACTAGGGAGGACAGAATAGCGGCGACAGTTGGCGGGGAGGACAGCTTGTAATAAGTAGGGAAGGAGGGGCTAGAGAACTCGGTTGGTGTATCATCAAATGGAGGGGCAGAAATTTAGGGGCTCGACCGATTGGGTATAGCATACTCATACTAATGAAACTTAGTCGGCCACTCTGCCCAAATTGCATCTGTTATCTAACTGTCTCGGATCCTGCCTTCCCACCTCTTCCTTTGTTATAGGACTTGATACAAAACACAGCTTTGATGTCCTGGGAGATAAACTACTGTGTATTAGATTATGTAACAGACAAAGACAGTACTTGAGAAATCGAGTGCCGAAAGAATCACAGCTGCGCCAGTGAAGAGCTGCAAAGAAACGTATCCCAGAAATACAACAACCTAGGCTAATCAACAGCCGTGTTGCCTCTCCGAGAAACTGGAAGTGATATCCAAACGAGGCGTAGCCATTTTTGACCACCTAGGTCAATGCCTATCCTGCTACATCATAGGCCTTATCACATTACGGCGCATTTGTTGCCTCCTGCCGGCTGTGATGGGTTTTGCGACTTTTCGATTTCCCCAATCATTAAGTCAAACGCTTTCGCAACATTATAGTCGAGACGAGCACTAGCCTCAGTAAATGCACAATGGAATTCTTCACAAAGCTGCCGGCCTTCATCTAGAGACACCTGGCGTTGCTCAGATTTGAGATCGCTTTTATTTCCGACAAGCACAAGGGGTACATGATCGGCACCCTTATTTCATGTCAGCTACTAAAGTGGCTGCAAGGTCCGAATTGGTTACTCACAAGATGGTTCAAAATCTTGTCACGTATGACCCTCACCATGTCGAACGACTGACGTGAAGCCACCGAGTAGACAATAATATACCCATGTATTCCGATGAAATGCTTGGAGTTCAATATACTGTACTCGTCCTGTAGCAGTATTAGCCACCCACAGGACTGTAGGCTCAGGCCCAATTTTCTCCATACCTGACCAGCTGTGTCAACGATTTCAGTGGCATAATCTTGGCCATTGTATTTGATGATTCGACTGAACGTGTTTTCGATCGTCGGATAGTAGCTTTCTACAAAATGATGTTCAACAAATCGAACTGTAAGAGAAGATTTACCTAGATAATATTTTAGTAAACATGATGCGATCGAAAGAGTAAAGGATTTTCAAAGAGATAGGAGGCCATACCCACAGAGCGACTGCCAACAATAGCTATTTTGCGCTGCTTCGGTGCACTAGGCATCTTCTAGAGTACGGAGCGGGAAAGTGGCTATAAAATATAAGGCGATTCTTGCGGAAGTTGGTCAATGAATTAGAAATTTTTGCGCACAAAGATATAGGCTTCTCGAGGTCATTAACAGGTATCTAAGCACGAACCCACGGTTTGTTAGAAGCCTCTGTGGTCAAACTTTGTTAATTGTGTAGCACCCTTATGATAGGGATGGCAATCAGATCACAGATGAGCTCACCCGGGAGTGGCGAATGGGCAATCCAGGAGCGCAAACAAGTCAAACGCAACTAAAACAGAGCTAAGTACCAGAAACGCTATTATGTCAAAACAATATTTATGTTTACAACGGGACCACAGCAAACAATTCGGATGGCAATTTGATAGAAGAAGTACGATAAATACAGAAAAATATATGTATATGTTGTCAAAGAAATGTTGTTACTTGTGTTTTACCAGTCTCCAGTGCCAGTAGCAATCAACAAAGGCCGCTCATAGCGACCATTGCAAGAATAGGTCTTTATTGTTACAGTTCGCACATGAAATAACTACTGGGCTGAATGTAAATCGAAATTGCATATGAATATCTCGGCGCTTCATTTATAGACGTGCTTTTTGGCGTATCTGATTCAGGACTTCCTTCAAGCGTGTTGTAGATTTACCTCCATGTTCTCCCGAACTCTCAAAAAGCTGCGAATCTTGCTCAACCTTCTGGTGAAACTTTAAGAATTCTTCTGCCGTTGATAAGACTAGTGTAAGACCTTCGCCACGAATTGATTTCCTGATTTGATTCAGTGCCTCCTCATTGAGACACAAGGTAGCCAAGACAATCGAGAGGTATCCAATCACAACATTATAATGCACTTCGGACACAGAGCGCGCCTTATTTAATTTAGCTCAATGTGTTCTGGAATTGAAAATGATATACTCTTACCTGGTCAACAAATGCAAGCCCCGCGGAAAAATGCTGGAGAAGTAATTGGAGTAGTGACGTAGAATCAGAGACAGGATTGAGAAAAGCAGCTCGTGAGAGCTCGCTTTTTTCCGACAAGTTTATGAGCACACCCAAAGCTAAAATGTTGGCATTTAAAGATCCATTTTTATCCACATTGCGATTCATGGATGCACCAGACAACCCAGTAGTGGCAAGTTCCACAAAATCCGAGACCATGTCAGGAGTAGCAAATTCTTCGCATAGCGAAGGCACATTATTTGTGAGGTTGAGGATAACCCTGGCATATAACATAGGAATCTGCTTACTCCGATCGAACTGACAAAATGGCATAAATTTACCGTGATTCTCGAAAAGCAGCCGGGGAAACTTGTGATGATAATACGCTGGTGTTCCCGGTAACATCGAGTGAGATTCCAGAATCAAGAATGACAACCTTGATAACTCATAGCTCTCGAGACTCGCTCTGGATGTTGCATTGTCACGCTGTGTTATCAGCAACTCGACGATTTGTTCCGTTAGCGTCGCTGGCAAAGGTTCAATGTCGTCCCCCTTCTTGAGGAAGATAGAGAGGCAGAATTGGATGCACGAAAGTGTCACCAAGCAGGGAGAAAGGCTCGGCGATGGGGACGCATTGAAAAGAACAGAGGAAATCTGAGGCAATGTCTTTTTGAGAGATCTTTGCACGACCTTGGACAGGCTGGTGGTTCCCTCAGCTGCCATATTTGTGATGTCGTCGGTCATAGTAAGGAGCTTGTGAGACATTCGCAGGATTATGGCCCAGAAAGATCTCAGGCTTGTGTGAGAGAAAAGACCATTCGAGCAGATGAGTCTAAATGCACACAAAGCCATGGACGTCATGAGAACGTTTTGATCATCCGCTATGCACCTGACAAGCCGTTCATTGAAACCATATTCAGAGAAGCGACGCACAAAGGCATGCTCAAGGAGTTTTGTGCATAGCTGTGCGAAGCTACCACATTTCCCAGAGAGAGAGTTATTTGGATCCTCAATGTCTTCAAATATCACCTCAACTGACTCCCGAAACCGTGCGTTATCTCCAGCCTGTCTAAGCTCATGTATGCTACGGACAGGTCTAGACTCCATTTCTTCGTCGTCACTAACCAAATTCTGGTTACCATCTTTGTTTGTGATGTGTGCCAGACCTGCATCACCAGGAGGTGGCGAGGATGCCGAAGTGTCCCGCTGTTCAAGAGCTGTCAAGCTCAGAGGATTACCCAAGAAAGATCGTTGGCGTGCATAAGTGATCCTAGAGCCCCGTATTCTGGAAAGCATCGGAGTGTCCGCTTTGATAGCCTTTCCAGAACTATGACTTGTTACTTCATCTGGATATTCACAGTGACTTGCGCGAGGGATGTCGGTTTCTTGCAGAGGTCGGGAGTTGTCTGACTGTATGTTTTCAGCTACATTCAAGTCAGAACCACTCGGCCTAGTCTCCTTGGACGGTACTTCTATACCTAGCAAATCAACCAGTCTCTTTCGAGCAGAGACAGTCGTCCTGTCATGCCCAGCTTCCGCCAAAGTCTGGTTGGGGATGCTACCGTCTGAGATGGGCTGTTCTTCAATGCGAAGCCGACGTGATACAGACGCAGCTGGGTTGTAAGGAAACTCTGATGCTCTGCGTTCAATATGGGATTCCTTCAGAGGACTGCAATTCCCTTCAATATCATTAGACTTGTAAGCAACATCAGCCGCACAATCATATATAGGCTCAGAAATATCCGAGGCTGCGTCATCGCTATCGCGTACGTCAATCTGGTCAAGGACTGGCCGTGACTGCTCCGCATGCATATACCTCCTCTTCTTTCGACTGCGCTCGGATTGGTACAGGCCTCTATTCGAAGGAGTAAAAGGCTCTTGGGCTAGATGATAGCCTGCAGATCCACTGCGTTTGTTAAAAAGTGTCGGAGGTCCAGTTGTAGCTTTATCCGCTTGCGATCGAGTGCCAGGGGACGCTGCCGCTGATGAACGGCCAGGCTTCCCCGAAGCTCTCCTGGCCGTATCTTTCTGGGGCATTTAGGAGAAGTACTTCCAATCAACTGCGCATGAATCTATTATCTCCCAAGCGTAGCGGGGTGCAAGGCGCTCGATTAGGTTGGTAACATCCAGATCTTCTTGTAGTGCCAAATTTATGTAGTGGACTATGTTTCAAAGGCAGGTATGAGATCGTGTCGGAACGCACCATATATTGGACAGCCGAATAGATGACTAGACTACAACATCGCACTATGTACTATCTGGTACTCCGTACAATGCAAGCTTCCGAGGTTGGCTTGACCCACCATGTTAATTGGTACTACTTCGTATGAATACCTTACTAATATCCGCTGATTCTGTCAATCACGGGACTGGCTCAACAGCTTCCGAAAGGTCAAATTCTTGAAATGAATGCTCAATGTAATTCTGCACTTGTCCATATGAACTAGGTCCTTTGTTATACAGTCAGAACTTGTGGAAATGTTGTCTACCGTACTTCTGTGTATTACAACTAAAGTTAAAACGTAGGCCATGATGATTTCTAGCTATATCGACTTTGAGCATTCCTATTGCCAATTGTCGGACACAATCCAACATCTAATATACTGCATTGGGTCTACCTAAATATTTTGGACGCTAAAGAAGGCGAACTTTGATAATGATGTCTTATTGACAAAAGATATACCTATAAGCTTATTGTTATAAATGTATATTTGCATGGTTACAAGGCGGTGTCCTACCGTGTTGGTAAGGGGAGATTCATAGTCAAGAGGAAAGCTGTTTTAGTGTGAGAAACGGTATTTATAACATCTAGAGTTAAAGTGCATGATGTGGACGGTGAAAGGAAAATGGAAAGAGAAAAGCCTTGTGTCCATTTTCCATGCTTGATACTCCTTAGATACTATTTAATGTGTTGACTACGCCTTGCTTACAATTCCATGTTTCTATTATTCTAAGGTAAGGATCAAGTGTCAGTACCAGGTTTTAGCTATCTAGTATACAGCTACGTTTTCGAATCGACCGGATCAGCTATAATATGTACCCTCGGGTGTTTATGTATAACCTTATTGATTGGGGATTGGAGTCGCAAGGCAAAGTGTTCTAAAAGACATACATTGATAGACATTGAACAACCACGAATAAGCTAGTTTTTGGCCCTAAGAGGTTCACGGTGGCTGGGGAAAAGCACTGTTCACGAGTTGGTACCCACTAGGTAATATGGTATAGAGTGAAAAAAGAAAATTTTCATTAGCAATTGTTTCCATATGTATCAGGTTAGGCGGAAACTCCGTCCCGAACTTGAAAATCGTTTGCTCAATGCCCATACCCAACAGAGGATAATGGACGGTTCTAGACTGATTGCATGTAGTTGAATCCACTTCTACGAATAGTTTACCGCAGTACTACCGTGATACTTCGATTTACGATTGACTACGGAGTACTGCGAAATGGTCATGTACTAGTGAACAGTCCCACTAACTACTGTACCAATGAGGAAACGTTTTACCTCGCAGATTTGTTATCCTTAGCTTTGAATACCTGCATTACTCTCTAAACTTCAGCCCAACCCGTAACCCGTCTACCTTGGTAACGGGGTACTTCGCTGCGAATATCTTTCTTTCTTGCTTCTTCACCACTTTTCGTCTCTTTCATTTGTTGAGAAGGAGGGGATAAGCTACCCATAGCCAAGACGAACGAGATGTCAGAAGCCACTCCCTCCCCCGCACAAGGCGTTGGCCCCATCTACAGGCCCGATGGCGAAAAGCCCACAGCGACAGTATCTAAAGACATATCATACGAGAATGTCCACGTTTTACCTCAGTCCCCTCAGCTGATCGCTCTTTTGACGTAAGATGAAGGCCGAGTCAACTTATAGGCTAACGCTAGTCAGTATCCTCTGCTGACACCTTCCGTAGCATGATCAGAGATAGAAGGACTAGCCGTGCCGATTTCATCTTCTACTCAAACAGGATCATACGCCTCCTGGTGGAGGAGGGGCTCAATCACCTGCCAGTGGTTGAACAATCGGTCACGACACCTGTAGGTCGCGTCTATCTCGGAGTCCGGTTCGAAGGGAAAATATGCGGTGTTTCCATCATGAGAGCAGGGGAGGCGATGGAGCAGGGTTTGAGAGATTGTTGTCGTTCTGTCCGAATCGGTAAAATCCTTATACAGAGGGACGAGGAAACTTGCAAGCCAAAACTGTTCTATGAAAAGCTCCCTGGTGACATCGCAAATCGATGGGTGCTCCTTCTTGATCCTATGTTTGCCACAGGCAAGTTCTTCGAATCCACGCACTAAACGAACTAACACAAAACAGGGGGCTCTGCGACACTTGCCGTTGAGGTCTTGAAAGCGAAGGGGGTCCCTGAGGACCGCATTCTGTTTCTTAACCTTATTGCAAGCCCTTCAGGCGTTGCAGATTTTGCTGAACGCTTTCCCAAACTCAGGGTAGTGACTGCTTTCATAGATCAAGGCCTAGATGACAAAAAGTGAGTATCTCGGGTCTATAAAACCTACATTTACATTGCTGATCAAGGCCATTCTAGATACATCATACCAGGGCTTGGTGACTTCGGCGACCGTTATTACACGCTGTAGCCATACCAACGAAGATTGTGGCTTTATAAATCGTTACGATATACATACATACATATGTATGAATAAAGTACACTTTTACAGCTTAACGATGTCGCAGCTGGATTCCATTCACAGTATTAGGGTATAGTATCTTCCACTAAGAAGTGTGCCGCAAGTTCAATGTTACTTCATTTGGTACGCTGCGGGATCCTCTAAGTTCAGAGTCAGTATTCATCGGCATATGTATCGTTCCGATCCGCTTCCTCGAACCCAACATCTCGAGCGCTGGGGGAAGTAGCGAAATCATTCGAAGGTCTGACACGAGGATCACTATCCTCGTACTTGGTAGCAGTATCCTTGGCAACCGCGTCACAGGCATCCACCCAGTCCGAGTATACATCAACAGCAGCGGAGAGATCTAAGTATATATCATAAGCAAATGCCACTCACGTAGGAGAGATCATGCACGCACAGTTTATGCCCGTCTGAAATCGCTGACCGCAGACTTTGCAGGACAGATTCCCTAGGCCAAGTTTCTTGTCTAGTTTTACGACGATAGAGTTTTCGTGATTGCAGAAAAGGCACGCAAATGTCGTAGGCAACGGTTCTCTCTAATTCAGTATTAGCGACGGTAACGCCGAGGAATCAGAAGGTGGTCACCTTTCTGGGTTGCTGTGGTTGCCTGCTCGACTTCTTCCGCTTACCCTAAATTCATGGAAAGCTTAGAGAAAGGTAAATTGGCAGTATGTAGAGTGGCATACCATGCTTCAGAGTTTCTGGGTGATTCGACCGGCAGTTCAAGCTGTCTTTTGATACTGTAAGAAGTTTGAACCTCTTAAATTGACAGCTCAATAGCCGGTGTGAGATCAGCAGAGCAATGCACGAAACTGCTGCAGAGCCGGCGGCAAATTTATGTTGTGAAGGCACAAGTCTAATGAAACAAAGCGGTGCGAGCAAGTGACCGGACCGATTTTACCTGAGTGTGCTTCGCAGGCTATGAAGAAGTTTGGGTGCTTCGGTGGAGGACTAGTGATCTTCGGGGAGGGGGGCTAGACAGGTATAGCCTAATCGTCCACTACATGCACTCCCGGAGATTCAAGAACACTGTTCGGTGCACAAGGTAATGGAAATGCAACCAGTTGGTTGACTGGCGGTACATTAGTCATCAGCTAGTTAGTAGTTAACTAGTTAACTAATTAACAACTATCATAAATAACTATGTAGAGTGACTAGTAAGATATTTAACTTAACTAGTTCCCGCCATATAATGTCATACAAAAGAAATCTATGACATCCAGCGATGATGATAGTTAGCAACTTGTGAGTTTATTAATGGTTCCATTAGGTGGTACTATGTGTATCAGAATATCATTAAGATTTTTTCTCAGTAAAGGGTTATATAAGAACTAGAGAACCCATTTGCTAAGTTAACCTAGTAGGGACTGGAGATGAAACGAGCGAAATGTGAACAAGGGGAAAAAAGATAAAATAAAACCACAATATTTCTTAATGTTTGTATAATTTATGTAGATTCCACAGATCTCTACTAGTTGAGATACCGTGAACGGAAAATGGCTTTCGTATGGCACGGGTGGTTAACTCGGGCGGGAAGTACATCACCTTACGTTACAGAGTATGAATATAACTACCATGTAGCCATGTAATGTAATTCGTTCGACGTTGTAACGATTAGAATGTATATGGACAATGTAAGAGCGCGTAAGAGCCCGTGGAATCTGCGGAATAACGGGTCAAAGAGGTAAAGATATTAGACAGCGTAATATTCGAATTTGTATCTTCCTCAGCCACTTGACTCAAGCATAGACACCTGAGAATTTGCGAAAACAGGTCCATAGCAGTACGACCAGGCACTTGCAATCTGGAAGCTGTCCATGTTACGGGAAGATGCTCCGTAGAAACGGGGTAGATAAAATCATGTGATGTAAAAGTTTTGTCCAATCATTGTGGACTTTGGGGGCCTTAGTGGAGGCGCAAATATTATGTAACTGGATAGGGCCGACGCCTCGCTTAGCCGACTTTTCTGTGGGATTTCGATTTCTACTCTCATCCCGCGATCGAGCAGCAAGCAGCAAGCAGCGACAATCGATCCGACTCACCTCCACCAGAGCGTGTGGTGTGATATCCTAGTCTGTCTTCAAGCCGCGCAAGATAGACACGAGTCGCAAATATGGCCGTTGGAAAGTATGTGAACGCCCTATTCTGTTATGAATTTAAGTTGCAGCAATTCGACCGTATTGCGCTCTTGCTGATTTCATGGCAGGAACAAGCGCTTGTCGAAGGGCAAGAAGGGTGTCAAGAAGAGAACCGTTGACCCTTTCACCCGGAAAGATGAGTACTCTGTGAAGGTAAGTTACCAATTTGAAAGTTTGTGGATTCTGCTAACAAGAATAGGCTCCCTCTACTTTCCAGACTAGAGAGTATGGCATCGCCCCCTCCCCCCATTTCGTCGTCGGGACTTTCAGATATCATTCAGCCTCGTTATAGACATTTTTTCTCGCATTCTCCCTGTGCAAAGCAATCACTGACATTCCCTTGTTGAAGTGTTGGAAAGACTCTGGTGAACCGTACCAGTGGTCTGAAGAACGCGAACGATTCCCTGAAGGGCCGTATCTTCGAAGTCTCTCTTGCCGACCTGCAGAACGACGAGGACCATGCCTTCCGTAAGGTCAAGCTCCGCGTGGATGAGATCCAGGGAAAGAACTGCCTGACCAACTTCCACGGTCTGGATTTCACGACCGACAAGCTGCGATCCCTTGTGCGCAAGTGGCAGTCGCTGATCGAAGCCAACGTCACTGTGAAGACGACCGATGACTATCTTCTCCGTCTGTTCGCCATCGCCTTCACGAAGAGACGCCCCAACCAGATCAAGAAGACTACATATGCTCGTTCGTCCCAAATCCGCGCTATCCGCAAGAAGATGACCGAGATCATGCAGCGCGAGGCCGCTAGCTGCTCTCTCGCTCAGCTTACTACTAAGCTCATTCCCGAAGTCATCGGTCGTGAGATTGAGAAGGCTACCCAGGGAATCTACCCCCTGCAGAACGTTCGTTTCCCTCAGTCCTCTTTTACTATAGATAATTGCGACTCATCTAATTTTCCATTAGGTCCACATCCGCAAGGTCAAGCTCCTTAAGTCTCCCAAGTTCGACCTCGGTGCGCTTCTGAACTTGCATGGCGAGTCTACGACCGATGATAAGGGACACAAGGTTGAGAGAGAGTTCAAGGAACAGGTTCTTGAGAGCGTCTAAGCTTTCGCTATTCGCTGGTCATGGATTCTGGTTGCTCTGCCATCTTGGGTTCACGGTGCCACTGCTCCAAGTATGATAAGTTTATGTCAAAAGTAGTGTCGTTAGCCAACAAATGACAGTATATGCAAGTTGTTCACAACGCCATGCAGCTTCTCAACTAGGCCTCATCGCTGGGACGTTTTAATCTTATGGGTAAAGCGGGAGGGTAAATATTTCAGTTTGATTTGTTCAATATTTGGCTTATATACTTCCCAGTCGTTAATTAATTGTAGGTATCGTGAATTGAAGATACATGCGATTGGCGGCTGCTTCTTGCTATAGGACTTGTGAGTCCACTATATGATGACCTCGTACTCGGTATATCATAGGCTTCCAACTCCGCTTTTTCGTATATCGTGTTACATGAGTATAACACGACTCTTAGTGTAGGGCATGCGGAAGGTCGGCCCAGGCTTAGAGAAAAATAAGGCTTGGCAGTAGAGTGTTAGAATTCCTATGCTACGTAGCTATCATCATGTCAGTCAGCTTCTACAGCTAGGGCTATTCCCGCAGCCAAGAAATCCAACTCTCCGGCCACATTCCTCAGTCCTTCATTTCGAGGTTTTGAAACGCTCTTATATGTAAGATCGCTTGTGGGTGCGTTCCGGGGAGGTCCTTGCCCACCTGCCATGTTATCCGGCAACAGCCTTGTGTAACTGGGCCACATTGGCTCAGACGCACATCCGTTATAGGCTTGGCCCTTGGAGGCATTCAAGCCTCAGGGTGATAAATCACGGACAAATCTAAGGGCCGTGGCTTAAATAGCACCCTTTCTTTGTCCTTTGTATCCACCTTGCGAATAGAAATTTTGGCTGCTTGAAGAAATTTATTCTTAGTAGGAAGAACTACTATAAAATCACTGGTTGGTTGGAAATTCGTTTGTTCGTTCATTTAATCATTCTTATATTACTGCGTACCATTCCAGCATTTTGCAGGCCACGCTAAAGATCCTAGTCAGCTTATATCTGATTTCTTTAATTATAGCAGTAATGTTCTATCTATCTCCATATACTCAATATTTTATAAGGGCAGAAAAATCCTTATTTATTCTAGGTTTTTGTTTTTAAGTTATATGTTAGAAAGCTAGCTGTAATCCCAGTAACAGCCTGAAAAACTATAATAATATAAGCCAACCTCCCTGAATCTCAATACAGCGCGTCTTTTAGATACTTCTTATCTTTACTTTCTTATCTTCCTGGGTCTCAATTTCAACATATCTCAAGAATATTTCTTATTTATAATTTTCCTTATGTTGGTAAATCTTGATTTGTTATGTTTTTCAAGATTTTCTTATTTTATTCTTATTTGGCAAAAAATAAACTGAATAGAAGGTTTGATCTAATTATAAAAGATATAATCAATTTAAATAAAAGCCCGTAAAGACAGTAATAAAAGAAAAAATAAAATAATATATTAAATACTATGTTCACCAGGTCCGCAGGTCTTAAGAAGTCTAAGAAGTTACAATATTTTAATTAGTATTCTCATTATTTGATTTTCATCTTCTATATATACATAATATGTTTATTCTTATAATACATTATTTTTAATATTGCTAATATTATTATCATTATTAAAATTATTATAAGATAATCTACTAGACATAATTTTTATGTAAGGATATTAGATTAAGTAGAATATTTATTTTAGATTACTTATCTACTACTATATATTAAATTAGATATATATCATATTTTTAAGAATAAGCTTACATTTTCATATGTATTCTTATATCAATTTTGGTGACTATTATACTTATCAAATATTTCTTAATTTAATCAATATATTAACTTATTTACAAGATTAATAATTTTCATTATTTTATATTTATAGATTTATAATCTACTATATGTCATGATTCGCTTCTGGTATGCTCTAAAGGTCAATTATCCAGTATTACTAAATATTTGATTAACTAGTGAAAGACTAGAAATTTCAATAGAATAACCTAGCTAACAGGATCAAAGTGTTACGGACCCCTGCTAAGTTAACTTACTAGTAAGGCAGACTCGCTAGATAAAAAAACACTGATAAAAGCAGTACTCAGGTAAAGCCAAACTGTTAATTAATATAATTTTAGATTATAACTACAATGCCCAGAACAGCCATGTATTATATAATTATTTATTATTGTATCTATTATCAAGAATATACTCAGGATATATAAAAATTCCAGAATTAGTCACTGGTCTACTCTGAATAGTATATAATATAATATATAAAAGATAAAATATATAAGAATATTTCCTTATATATTTAACTATTTCAATTTTTTATGCTCAATAATACTATCCGTAAATAATTATATATTTAATAGCTTAGTTATAGAAACACTCATCTGTACTTATAAATAACCGTATAATATTATTCAGTCTTACTTCTTTTCTCTTATTTAAAGAATAGTTATTTTCAAATAGTTATTAGTCTGATATCCCTTCAATCCAGTTTAACAATACATATACCAGCGAAGCTAAGCTAACAAGGACAGGGAAGCGATCCTAGGGTTTGACACAATACTATCAGGATAATATATTATTATGATAGAATAACCTAGTTATCAGGAGCGAGGCTCTTGGAATAATGTATTATAAAAATTATAAAAATTATAAAAATTATAAGATTATTAAGATTAGTTCTATATTCTTCTAATATCTACAAAATATTAATTATTTAAGGATCAGTTTATTTTATAAATAGAAACTATTTTTTATTATTACTAAATAAGTTTATAGTTTTTAACAGCTATAAGGAAGTAATCCTTACAAGGATAGTTATCCACCTTCTCCCAGGGTGTACCTGAGTCTATAGGGGATTCTAGGGGTCCGCAGAAGTATCTGCGGGTAATGATGGCCTTAGGGTCTTGTTTTGAACTTTTGCCCCCAGAAGAGTTCCTTACAATAGCTGATTTTTTTCTAGTTAAAATTTTTATCTGATAAATTCTTTTGCTTTTTTTGTTTTTTGTTTTTTTTAATTACTTTAAGGAAGATGCTATCTATTAAAAATGATAAGAAATAGAGATAGTTAGTAATCAAATTAATTTTAGTTTATTATTAAATTCTATTTTTTTCTTGTAAAGATGTAATAATTAGAATATTATATTAATTTTATACTCAATTTTAATCTTTGAAGATATTAAAAATAAGTGTTAATTTAACATATATATCTTAGGGGGCTTCCAGAGAAATATATTAAAAAATTTATGAAGAACTTTTATTATTAATTATACAGATCTATTATATGAGCAGAAATAATATTATTTCATCAATAATAAAACTTTTAGAAAAGATTTTTGTAAAAGATCATAATTTTAATTTAAAATACTGTTATCTTTTAATCAGATATTATAATCTAATTAAAATAATTCTACTAATAATATAATCAAAATTTAAGAAATTTTTATATTTATTTAAATATCTCGAATTAAAAATCTCCCTACCCTAGAGTATTAACTATATAATAATCTTAAATTATTATTAATCTTCTTTTATTTTTTAATTAAATTTATATTAGACTTTATTATAATAATATTTTTTTATAATTACTCATTATAAAAAAGGTATTAAAACCCTAATAAGTTATTTAAGTTAAATTAGTAAAGTCTATTTTAGTCTTGGAGAATAAAGACTCTGTTTTAATATTCTCAATGTTATGTTAATATTTAGAAATAGCTAGACAGGGACTTATATTAATATTTAGATTATATATATTTATTTAATTTAATAATATATGTACTGGAAATAGTAGTACTATTTTAATTTAATTAATTATCATAGAAATCTCTGAAATTACGGCCAAAACAAAATTTCTAATGAAAATTCAGAATTATATATGTCAAAGACAGCTAATATAATAAAATAAATATTTTAATATAAAAACCAGAATCTGATTAATCAGGTTAATAAAAATGTTACTTTATATAAAAATTACAAGGTTTTAACCTACAAGGTTTTAACCTACAAGATTATAACCAGAAAAACCTTCTAAATATTAATATAACTTAACTATCTGATTACTAGTAATATTTATGAATAGAATTTTTATATCAATGAATATTACAATATATCAAGTAAGCCAGGTTATAAAAAATAATTTTATAAAATGATTTATTCTTATTAATGATAGAACTTGATAATAATTATATTATAATTAGATCTTTTATAAAGAGGTGCTGCTTGATAATAATAATTAATAATATTATAATCTATAATTAGAATCAGTATATTCTACAGTATTATAAATATTAAAATCATAGATATACATTTATAATATCTAGCCTGCGGGTATTATATAGATGATTATAAAAAGATTAATTATTTTTATAAGAAGAATACTAATAAGAATTATGTATATTATAATTCTAAATATATTTATAAATATAAAAAGACATGCCTGAAGATAATATATTGATAATATTGAATCATATTATTGGATTCTTTATTAATTCATTAGTCAGATATTATATGTGAAAAAGGTCTTTTATTAAATTGTTTAATATTATTATTAATTTCAATGATAGAAATGAATATCTTTCAGTAATATTATTTATAAATTCTTTTAATATTCTAAGACTAATTCTGTTTAGTTTCCAGGATTTATAATAAAATTAAAAAATTAATAATTAATTAGGCAACTGTTATTGAGACTCAACAAAACTCCTATTAGACTCTATAGCTAATTCAATCAGGTTAGCAGCTCTCTATTAGAAATAACTCTATATAAGTAATAATCCACTATCTGAATAAAAAATTAAAATAATATTTATTTTTAATTTCTTATTATTTTTTAATCATTCTGATATTTATTTATTTACTTACTAGTAATTTCTATCTATTAATTCTATCTAGTAGAATCCTATACATATAGCTTTATCTATTCAAATATTAATATTTACTAATTAACTAAAATAGATTATTACCTGCCTGTGTTTCCAGCACAGTTTTTATTTATTTTCGAAATATTTTTGGTTTTTTAATTATTTTTATATATTTTTATAGCTAGAAAGCTTCTGTTTTAACAGATTCTTAATATTTTAAAGTTTTTTATATAATTATATAATCTTAGAATCTCTAATATTGATAATTAAATTATATAAAAAAAAAAAAATAAAAATCTGATTATTATCATAAATATTACTTGTATCTAGAAATCAGGCAGCCTATTTAATAATAATATTTGATAATATATATATAAAATATTTTTAATATTATAGTAATCATTTTAATATAAATATCTATTAAGTATTTAGAAGAACTTTTTAAATAAATAATAATAAAATAAATTATATATTTTATTATTTTATACCTGCTGTAGGAGGGTTATACATATATTTATAATTATAATTTTAAATAAATTAATCATTTATTAAGATTTTTAATAAAGAATTTAAGCTCTTATTTAAATTTAATATATTATTTTTATATATAAGATAACCACCTGGCTAAAATACTTATAATAATTTATATAATAATAAAAAATAAATAAAAATAATAAAATTTAATTGTTTATTTTAAATATAAATATATAAAATTGAAATATCTACTAATAAAAGATTTTCTTAAATTTTATAGAATATGATTTAAAGATTTCTTTAAGAAGAATAGATATTACTGTAAGTCATAAAATTGATATATATTTTTATATAATATTAATTATTCAAAAATTTTTCTTACTCAATAAATCAAGGCCTCTATGAATATATTAATAAACTATAAATTTTATATATTTAAGAATATTTTTATTAATATATTAATAATAAATAATAATATTAACCTGCAGCTATATAATTTAATTAATATTAATTATTATTTTTTTATTAACTATTATAATAAATAATAATAATAATGAAAATAATATAGAATACAACTCTGTAATTTATTTAAATTTTTATTTATATAGAATTATTAAATTAATATAAAAAATTAAGATATAACACACAACCTTTATAATACTTAACAAAAATATATTATATTAATTTATTTTGTATTTTAAATCTATAAATGAAATATAAGACTTATAAGTATTTTATTTCAAAATTCATAATATAAATATATAAAATAGAAAGAAATAAAAGAATTTATTAATTATATTTTAATTTATATTAGATAAAATAATTTCTTATAAAAATAATTCTATAAATATCTAGATAAATATATAATTATACTGAGGGTTAATATACAAAAAATTCTAGATATTATAAATATATATATTAATAATATTTACTAATTTTTTTATAATATAACAAGAATCTTGCAAAGAATTATTTATCTTAATATAATTATAATTTAATTATATAATTTATATTTTTTTTATATATTAATAAAAAGGCAGATTATATCTGTATATAAATTGATAATTATATTTAAAAACTTATAACTTTTAAATACCACTTCTGCTTAATTTTATAAAAAAATATACTATAATTTTAAGAAAAAATAATTTATATATCTAGACCTGCTTATTCGTGTGTATAAAATATTATTAGTAAAATTAAAATTATACTAGTACTTATATATATATATATATTTATATTAATATTAATATATCAGATTTTTTATATCTTCTATTATACAGTTATAATTCTATATAATATTATATTCAATTATATTTTCTTTTTAATTTATATAAGAATATTACTTAGTAAATCTAAAGTTATATTTATAAACAAAACTCTAAAGATTATTATAAATATTAAAATATATAATAAAATACTTAATTTAGTATAATTTGTTAAATAATATAAACAAGATTATCTTTATTAAAATTCTATTTATATTCATTAATAAAAATTAATACCTGATTAGTTAACTGTTATAATAATAAAATAAAATAATAATTTATCTATTTAATGCAGAGTAAGCAAGGTAGGAAATTCAGAAATAAATATAAATAAAAATATTAAATAGTAATCAAAAATTACTAATTTTAGATCATATATTAATAAAATATTATAAATAGTCTAGTACAGCAGTCCACACCACCGCTAACCTGATTAGATTAGCTGTAGAGTCCAACAGGAGTTTTGTCAAATCTCAATAACAGCCGCCATTAATTAATTCTGGAAGTCTTTGTAATTTTTATTATAATCATATTTGTTTTAACCAATTATAATCTTATTTTTAATTTCTAAAGTAGGGCTGATTTTACTTCATATACTATAATTGATTAAATTATTAGTTTTATAAGAGAATAATAATAATTTATTATCTATTGTTTTTGATATTTTTGTACCATCTATCTAGGTAATACTTTAAAAATCTTATTCTTAATTTAAATTATTATAAATTATTCAAATCTAGAATATATTATATCAATTAAATTCCTTGAACCATTATTAGACCTGGTAATTTGAATTTTTATTTATTTTAATTGAAGATTATATATTATCTTAAACATTATAATACTAAATCTGATAATTCTACTAGAAGATTAAAAGACTTATTCTGAAAAGATAATAATTATTTTTCTAGAGCTAGACAGTACTGAAATAATTTTTTTATATTATTTATTTAATAATAAATAAATATAGATGTTTATTAGAATCTAATCTACTATCTATTTATTAAATTTATTAAGAAACTTTTAAACATTCTCTAATTCTAATAATCTGAACCCTATTCTAAGTTATTATAAAAATAAATAAGAAATGTTATTCTTATTTGAAATTTAAATAGCGCTGCATGATGCATATAATAAAATAGTCAAACATATAATATTATAAGAGAATTAATAATAAATAAAAATTAATATACAGATATTTTCTTAGTCTTATATATATAACATTTATTATATGATAAAAATCATTTGTTAACCTATAATAATGACAATCTGAAGGCTAATTTAATTTATCTAGTTTATGGGAAATCTTTTCTAGATATTCTAGAAATTTTTATATTTATAAATTACTATTCTAAGAATATTACTGGCTGAATTAATATTTCTATTTGAAATAATAAATAAAGAATTATTATATTCAATAAAGAATAACTTTCTCTTCAGAGATTAAATAGAATATTTAGAAACTTTCATTAATTCTAAAATATATCTGGCAGGATAGATCTATAGATTTTGTTATATATTTATCAAAAGAAGAAATTATAATATAATATTAGTAATTATTAGTTAGCTCATTGAAATAGAATATTTAATTATTTATAATATTATAACTAATATCATAGCGGTGGATGCTATATATATTTGATATATATATATTATATAATTTATTTTTATAGAGATTTTAATTTATCATTGAGTTCTAGAATTGAGTTAATCTAATATTCAAATGTAATAAACTAGTTATTAAATAATTCATTATTTAAAAACTAATAGATAAAAAGAGCAGATGAATATTATATCAAATAATATATTTATATTTATTGAATTATTTATAAGATCTTTTGTTATCATTATTATTTTAATAGAATTTACTCTAAAACTATTAAAATATTTTATTTTTAAATATTATAGTTTCTATCTCCGTATAAATTTTGAATTTATATTTATATTTCATTATTCCATCTTGGGAAATATAAAGTATTTTATTATTAGAATATAAATAATTATTAAATTCATTTAGACTTAAAGTGTGGCTTCAACTAAATATATAAAATAAATAAATAAGAATTATTATTCTAGTTTAAGATTGTAGAAAGAATAAAAATCTAGCTGGAAACTTTATTTATTAATATTTTATGGTTTAATAAAAAACTTAACTAGAATATTCTAATATTATTCTTAATTAAAGAAATCATTTACTTATATATTTATTGTCTGATTCTCTTATTTTATATAAATATTTATTCAGTATCTAATATAAGCTTATTAATTTCTGCTACTAATAGTCTATTTATAAGATATTATTACCAGAATAACCAATAGAATTACTTATATTATATATATATGTATATATTAGAAAAATATTCATAAAATTTCTAAAATTTCTAAAATTTCTAATTTTTCTATATTTATTCTATAACTCTTAGCTATATATATCAGGAATTTGAAATTTTATTTATAGATGATTACAGATATATATTAAAAATCAGATTTACTAATTTAGTTTATAAAGTAATATAATTTATTATTATAATATAGTTTCTAGGCCAATTCAGGATTTTATTTAATAAAATATTAATAAATAAAAATAATCTTTTCCTATAATATTATTAATACTATTTTTATTTTTTTATATATTAATTTTGATAATAATATTCTCCCTGCTAGCCACATGGAGGAGAATACTTTAATAAAACTATCTATATAAAAATAATAAATATAATTATACAGGTCTTATATCTTTCCAAAATTAATATACTTAATAAATTAAATCTTAAATAAATCAGTCTTTATATAAAAAAAATTATTTAAATATTGTCATATATTCATTATTATATCTATAAAAATAAGATATATTAGACTAATTATATTTTTATTCTGTATAAATATCTAGTAAACTCTATAACCTTAAAATTCTAAAATAACTGACGAAATAATATTCTTACTATATAGTATAATTATATTAATATTATCCTTATAATAATAATTATTATTAATATATATATATAAAGAATTTTTACTAAGCTGCTGGTCCTACTTAAATGTTCTTTTCAAACTTATAATTAATATATATATATATATATTAATTAGAACTTGTCTAAAGTCTTTACAGAGGGAATGGTATTAAATTTTATTCCAATTTTTTTTTAATTATTAATTAATTGTATATATTATAAAATATTTAATAAAATAAAGATACCAGGATCTGCAGGCAGCTGATTTAAGAAGATATGAAAATGGAAAAAAATGATAAATTCAAAAGTTATATAAGATAGTATGAATGAGATTTTAATAATTTAAGAATATATAGGAGGACGCTACTATCACACTAGCCAGGCTTTCTTCCTACCGGCCTTTACTCATGCCACATTCTCCATTTATCTTGAAAGGAAAGGTCTCTTCTATTTAAAATATAGTCTCTTTTATATTTTCACTATCTTCTTGATCAAGCTATTTATTTACTTAAGATACTGTAATAATGCCTCAGGAATAAAGTTTCTAATATAGTAGGCAGTATATTTCTGCCTATAGTAATAATTAAACCTTATTTTTAATAGATAGAACTTTGTTTAGAAGGGAAGAAACCTTTCCTTTTAAGATAGATAGAGGGTGTGGCATGAGCGAAGACCAGTAGAAAGGAAGCCTGGCTGGTGTGATAGTAGCACCTCCCAAAATATATAATATTAAATACTTTTCAGGACTTTAGTATAATACTAAATATTATTCTTAAAAGTTTGTTTATTTTTCTATAAATTATAAATATCTGGCCTGTATATATCATATAAATAATTATAAAAATATCAATTATTATTAAACAATAGTACTAAAAAGCATAATATATATTATATAAATATCATACCACCTGGAAATAATCTAATAAAAATAATAAATTATGTTACTAGACATTTTATAAATAGATACTTTTTATATAATCAATTACAAAAATAAGATAAAAAGTAGACTAATTAATTTTTATTTTTAGTTACTTTAACTTTTTTTCAATAATTTAAAATTAGAATAAAATAGGGATAGCAGAGTTCTTTTTATAAATCTTATTTAAATATCTAATAAATTAAATAATTAATCAAACTCCACGCATGATACAAGAGTTATAAATAAAATACAGAAAAATATATTATCAAATGATTTAAATTATATTTATTAGATTAATATATATATTTTTCTGAGTATATTTATGTGTGTGTTAAATTTAAAAAAATTTATTGTAAATAATAAAATCTTGAATAGGATTATAAATATTATTCATATATTTTATTAAAAGAATATTCTTACTAGCTGAATTAAATTGAATTTTATTATCTTTATCATTACTAAGCAGAATAGTAGCATAAAATATAAACTGTAAGATACCTCTATAAATTATTTATATAATATAAACTATTTATAATTTTTTTTCATTTTTTCAATTTATTTTTTTATATTACGTTGATTATATGGATCAGGAAGAGTTTTAAATTTTTATAAAATATTTATTTATCTAAAGTTTTATTAAATATATTAATTAGCAGAAAGATATAAAATCTATTTAATTATATTAATTATTTTTAAATAGATAATTTTATTATATAATCTCTTCCTCCGCGTAGCCGGCAGGGGGATATTATTATTAGAATAAATATATAAAAAAATAAAATTATTATTATTCTTCTTATTCTCCAGTACTCTATTTAGTAAAATCTTGAATTAATCTAAAATTTTTATTATAATAATAAACTATATTATTTCACGGGCTAGATTAATAAATTTAATTTCTAGTAATTATTTATAAATTATTTAAGAAATATTTAAATAACTTTATACATGTGCCTGTATATTAAATGTATAAAAATAAAATATATTAAATTTAACTATTCTCTTATTCTATATAAATGTTTAATTAAATCTATAATTTTAATAGTATTAAAATAATTTATAAATATTTAAAAGCAGAGTTTTATATTTAATATATATTATATAAAATTTATTTATTTATTTATTTATATTCACTTATATTAGTCCTATAGCCAAGTAATAAATAATATGAATTAAACAGCCAGATATTATTATTAAAATAACTAGAAAAATTATTTATATGTAGAACTATATAATATTTATAAATATATAAATTAATATAATTCTTCAAATCTCTCTATACCTATCTTGAAATATTAGTTTATTTATATAGATCAAAAAGAGCTCTAATTTATATAAAAATATATTATATTTATTTAAAATCTTATCAACTATCTTATTATCAGAAAAATATAAGATTTATTTAATTATACTAATTATTGTTATAAAAATATTTTTTTTAATTTTTATTTATATCAGGATAAAGTTCCATATTTAACATATATTTTATTAAATAAATACTTTGGGAATAGGCTCTAGAAGAATATATTATATATACAAATTATATGAATTTGGTTATTAAATCTTTTATATTTTATTAGCTAGAAATTGAAGATATTTATAATTAGCTAAAAACAAGATAAATTTATTGATATTAATATTTTTTAAATAATATTCTCAGTACTAGTCTTAGAAAGATAATTAATATATTTATTATTAAGAATTTTTTATAGCTAAGAAATACTACAGAGAAATTATCTAGCTAAAGTAATAGAATTAATTAATAATTATAATTATGTTTTATAAGAGATATAATTTCAGTTAATAATAGCTAAGAAATTAGTATAGACCTAGATAATAATTTAATTATTAATAAAAATCATATTAGACCCCAGCCAGATAAATACTGGTACATAAATATAATAAAATTTTTAGAAATTAAATAATTCTGAAAAATTATATTTAATTATTTTTTAAGATTTGATATTACTTTTCCAGTATTTTTTAAAATTATATAACTATAATATTATGAAGAGCTGCTAGAAGAATTATGAAATTTTAAATAATTAAATTAACTATAAATAAAAATTCATATATTTTAATGAAGATTTTACTAGATAATACTAACAACTTTAGATATATTTAAGAAAGTAATAATAAATATGGATTTTCAAAAAGTTTTATTTTCAATTTTGTTTCATAATAATATTTATAAAAAACAAACAAGGATCTTCTTTCTAGAAATAATTATAAAATTTTTATAAAATTTAAAAAATATTATATATAATAAACTAATTAAATTAGATTAAGAAATTTAATATAATATTAAAATATAAGGATTCTGTGGCACTTGTAATTTTAATTTCATAATTATTTTAAAAGATGATAAAATAAAGTCTTATATTAACCTCCAGGTTATATAAATTTAATTAACCTGATAAAATATATAGTAAAAATATGAAGATTTAACTGATTTAATTAATTTTTATAAAGTTTTAAAAATTTAACTAAGTTAGAGCATCTGACAGAAAATTTGAAATTATATATATAAAGATTTCTTAATATAATAGTTCAGCTACTGTAATATTAAACTAAAATCTAATTAATTGAATTGATAAAAATATTACTAGCTGCAAAAATCTTAGATCTTCATGTATAACATTTTAATTAAATAGTTTTTTAAAGCAGTAATATATTTCTTATTATATATAATATAAAAAATGAAAGACTAATTTATATATATAAGTGTTTTTAAAATTAAAATTATGAAAATGAATATATTATAATTCTTGGTAATATAAATATTAATATAATGAGAAAAAAATAATACATAAGATATTGATATAAACTAGCTGAAAATTTATTTATTGTTAAGTTATTATATTAATAGATATCGTATATATTAACTGAGTAAGGCCCTACAAGAAAATTATTCAAAAAGAATTCTTTTATCAATAATAATAATTTTATAATTATAATTCATAACCAGAATTAGTATATTTTATGATATTATAAATATTAAAATTATATATATATTATAAGCACCCAGCCTGTATATGTTATATAAATTTTTATAAAAATATTTATTATATTTATAAGAACAAAAAAATATTTTTGATAATAATTTATTAATAATCCGAAATTATATTACCTGACTTTGTATTAATTATTTTTATAAATTTTATATATAAAAAAATCTTCTAGTAAGCTGTCTGATATTATTATATTTAATATATAGAATATTATTATTATATGATAAAATTTAAAATATAATTGATTATATTATATAAAATGAAATCATGCCTGTTTGGAAATAAAAAAATTATAATAATTTAAAAATAAAAATTATTATAGTATAGTTTATAAAGTCATTTAGAATTAGTTGAAATAAAATAATTTAATATTAAATAATTTTATATTAATTTCTAGAATACTAAACAGAGTCATTTTTATAATATAAAAATAATTTATAAATAATTTTACTAGAAAATACCCCCGTCTGCTATTAAAATCAATAATAATGTAATAATAAATATAAATAATAATAAGTTTGTTTATATAGAGCTCCTGGCTATCTAAATTAATAAAATTAAATTAATAAATTATTGTTGAAATAATAAATATATAGATTTTAAGGATAATAAAGACAAGGATTCTCTAAGTTTTAATTTGAGTGATAATGATATTAATAAAAATTATTAATAGAAGTTTTATAATTTAGTATAATATAAACTAATTATCAAAAAAGTCTTTTAGTTATGATATATTTATCAAATAAAAAAATTCAAGATCTTAATATAATAATTATTTAAGTATTATATTTAAATTATAATATATTGTAAGTAATTATATATATACAGATCCTACAAGGCTGCTTTTATATAGTGTGATGGAATAACCTAGCTATTGGGATAATAGTCATTAGAATAATATATTATAGTGGTTATAAGAGTCATGAGAATATAAATAGAGATCCTATATATTTTTGACATTTATAAGATGCTGATTCTTTTATAAAAGACTACTGATTTCTCAAAAATTAACCTATTTTATAAATATAGATTTATCTTTGTTATTATTAGATAAGTATATAGTATTTAATAATTAATTTCTTATTTAGTTAAAAGACTTTCTACTTTAACAAGTAGATTTTATTATATTTCAATCTTTTTTCATTATGTAAAAAATATTATTCATTAAAAATAATAAGAAACAGGAAGTATCTAGTTATTAGATTAATCTAGAATTATTATTAAATATTATTTTTATTATTAAGAAGATTTAACAGCTAGATGATTATATTTATTAATTGAAATAAATTATTAATCTATAGTAAAGAATAGTTTATTTCTAAAAGAACATTTTTTTAGGTAAAATATTTTTCAGATACCACTAATTTTTTTTATAAAAAATTTTCAATTTAAAAATATTTTTTATCTTATTTTCAAATTTTAATTTCCAGATGTACTAGAAATACACTACTAATTTAGAATATATATTTCAGAAAGTTTTTAAATAAATATTTATTAAAAAATATAAGATTCTTATTATTATTGATTATATAAATTTAATATGCAGGCAGAGATAAGATTATTTTATTAGTAATAAATTTTTTTTGGAGATTATAGCCTTAATTTAAAATATTATTATTCTTTTAAATAAATATTATAATCTAACTTGAATAGACTTATCAGTAATACAATTAGAATTTAAAAGTTTTATATTTATTTAAATGTTTTAAAATAATTTTTTTCTTATTAGACAGAAAGAGAGAGTTTTTTATTATATTTTATTAAATTATTGTTAAATTCAAATTATTATATTTAAGAACATTTTTTTGAAAAAATAGAATAAAATAATAGCTATTATTATTTATTATTATGTATTTTAAAAAAATTGAGGAAAATATAAGTAAAAGAAAATAATAGTTAGTTTAATAATTATAGATTATGAAAGTACTTCCAAGAGAATATTAATAAATCAATATAGAAATATTTTAAATTATAAGAAATCCTTTATTAATAAAATAATAATTAATTATAATGTTTTATATATAATAATACTTAGTATCATATAAATTAATATTTTACTGAAAATAAAAAAGGTTAATCTATTAGAATTCATTAATTTTTATCAGATTTAGAGAGAAAAAAAAGAAATTTATATAATTTTTATAAGTATAATTCTTTTATTTATAAAAAAGAGATTATATATTATTTTTATATTTTTATTTATATTTAAAATAATCCTGAAATTTTTGCAGACCTAGATAACTATATTAAAATAAATATTATTAATTATTTATTTATTAAAGTATATAATTACTAATGTATTTTAATTACTATATTTATAATTAAAGTTATTAATTAGATTATCATTTCCATTTATAATATTAAAAAAGTTTTTATCATTATTATTAATTTACAAGGAAATACTTGTACCTTTAAATAATATTCTATAAAAATTAATAAAGATTTCCAAATTAAAAGATAATCTAATATTATTTTTAATAATTATATTTTAGAATAAATATATTAACTTATCAGTATAAAATTAATAATAATAATTTAATATATTATTTATTTTATTTTTTATATTATTTACATTATTATTGCTACTTAAAACTTAGTCAAAATATATATTATTATCAAGATTCTTGACGATATTTAATTATTAAAAAACATTTATAGTTATTAAAATTAATAATAACAATTTAATTTATTATTTATTTTATTTTTTATATTATTTATATTATTATTGCTACTTAAAACTTAGTCAAAATATATATTAGTAAGATTCTTGGCGATATTTAACTATTAAAAAACATTTATAGTTTATTATTAAATTCTAAGATAATCTCTATTAAACTTAAATAATTTTAAAATATATTTTTATGAATTTTTTTAATAATTATTTTTTTCACGGCCCTGCAGATTATATAATTCAATATTAAATTTAATAAAATATTTCTTTATAATTTTATATACTTTCTATTAGAATAAAAACTTAAGATTTTATAAAAATTCTTAAAAAAAATCTGAAATTAAATTAAATTTAATCTATAAAATATCTTACTAGAATCTTTTTTTTTCTAGATTGAAAAAGAATAATAGCTTATATTTTTATATAAATTATAAAATTTTTAATAAGATTTCTATTGGAAATTATTATTTTTTACTTTTATATTAAAAGATCTTTAATAGGGCTTCGAAGAGGTAATATATATTATTTGAGAATTAATATTAAGAATTTATATTATGAAATCTATATTAAAAAATAGATAAAAGATAATATTTTATATTTAATAAAGTTCTTTTAAAAATATAATCATTCTATTAAAATAATATTCTTATTTTCTTACCAGATAAAAAATCTTATATAAAATGTATTTATTAAGTTTTTGTAATAGATTGGTGGTAGCAATCACCTACTCCCGTGTATACATGTCTATATAAGCAGGATTCTAGGGGTCCGCAGGTAGCTGCGGGTAATGATGGTCTTTTTGGCCTTGTGTGTACAACTCCCCTAGGTTGTTCTATGACATAGAACCTGCTCCTTAAAAAATTATTAATTTTGAATTAAGAATAGATTATAAATATATTTTTTCTGATAATAAAAGATTTAATTAAAAAGAAAATCTAATTTAAATTTAAGAATATATAGGATTATTCTAGATTTAATATTTATATTATATAAGATTTAAAGGACCTTAGTAGTCAAGCTAGTATGAAGATAATTAATTAAATTATTTGAAAATTTTTATTTTGAAAGAAATCTATTTTTTAATTTGAGGTATTATAAATATATTTTATAGAAGTCTCATACTCAAATATATATAATTGTAAACTCCAAGAGATAGTCTTATATTTTATAAAATAAGAATTTAAAGATATAATAATAAAAAGCTATCATTTAAGAAAAATATTTAAATTAAAAATATTAGATTATTAACAACATTAGTTATATTTATTTAGAAAGTAATATTATATTTTGTTTTTTAGCATATTATATTCAAGGAGTTATATTATAATAATATATTAATAAAATATTCTAAAAAAATTTAAATAAAATTACTGCTATGCAGAAAGTTCTACTAGAATAAATTATAATATAATATAATTAAATTTATTTTAACTTTCTAATATATCAAGAAATTAATACTTTAAAATATTAATTATATAATAATCTTAATTTATTACTGATTCTATTTTATCTCTTTATTAAATTATTAATGAATTTTATTATAGGATTACTCTTTATAATTTGAGATAGAAAATTTAAAAAAATAAGAAAATAATTATAAAGAATATAATAAATAATCAAAAAAAATAAAAAATATTTTGAAAAGTATAAAAATTTATTTTATTTCAAAAAAAGAATTTAATTAGATTATCAATTTAAAACTTATAATTTAAAAAATGGAAGAAGCTAGCTTTAAAGTTTTTTAAATGCTTGAATATATTAGATTTTAAGTGTATTAATTCTATCTATTTAAGAAATATAAATAAATTTATAATATTAAAAATTATAAAAAAATTATTCTTAATACTAGACTTTGATAATAAAAATAAATAAGAAATTAAAGAAATTAAAGACTATTAATACTATAATAATCAGAATTATTACTTAATTGAATGAAGATATTAGCTGAGTGAATATAATCAATACACTTTTAATAAAAATGTAATAAATATCTAATAAATCATAAAAGATTACTGGAAGAAAAATTAGAAGTATATTATATAAATTTATAAATTTTTGTTATTATTTACTTAAATATATTAAGAAATATCATACTGCTCTATCATAATATAATAAATAATATATAAATATATCTAATTTTTTTTATTTTTACTTTATTAATTGAATAATACTAGAATCCAGGATCTCTCTATAAAATAAAAATGAAAATAAAAATATTATAGTAAATTTAGTAATCTTAGAGATTATTATATATTTATTATAATTATTTTTACTATTAAATATTATTTTTCTGTAATATTAGAATATTAGACATAGATTATTTCTATAATAATATTAAATAAGATTTCAATATTCTAATCTAGATTATATACTTCTTATTTCCAGGCAGTAAATATAATAATAAATTATAATTATATATATAACATTTTGTATAGATAGTACCGGCAGAAAAAGAATTAATATAATTATAATAAAATAATAATTTATAAAAAAAATTATATATTACTATATTTTCTATGAAATATTATCTATTAGTTATCTATTCTAGTAATTTATAAAAGAAATATATATTTAAATAGTCTTAAGTATTTCTTAAACTAAATTAACAGATATAAATAAAGTCAGTATAATTAAATATTATAACTAGATTAAGAATCTGTTTAAATATAATATATCTAATATTATTATTTTAATAATCTGAATTTAATAGTCTTCTATTCATTAAAAATCTTTATTAAATTATATATATTTTTTAATATATCTGCTGAAGTTTAATTAATATTATTAGTATTATATTTAGTTATAACAAAAGAATCAGAGCTAAATATATTATAAAAAATAATGTCTTATTATCAGAATAGAAATAATATAATATAAAAATATAAATATTTAAATAATAATTAATATCATAAACTACGCTCTCTACCATATTAAAATCATTATTTATAATATATAAAGAATATATAAAAAAAATATTATATCTTGATGAATTATTTATATAATATATAAATTTTCTTAGGAGGTATATTATAAGATATAAAATAAATAATATAATATAATAATAGACAAATAAGAACAAGAATATAGAAAGATGCTTAATTACTAAATAATAAAAAAATGAAAGAATGTATAAAATAATTATAAAAAGTAAATATATTAGTCACAGAATACTAAAGAAATAATAATTATAGGATAAAAAAAGAAAAAAAATTAATTTTTTAAAGTTTTTTTTTTTAATTTCTTATAGTAAATCCACTCATGTAAATACAACCGAATATTAATAAAATTATATAGAAATAATATATAATTTTATTTATATTATATATTTTATAAATTCTCTATATCTTGCTATTAAATCTCCACTGTTTTAGATTAAAAATATATGAAATTATGTCTAATATCTGAGCCAGGTAACTTGTCCTAGTAAAGAAGAATATTATTTAAATAGAATTATTTGATTATTTAAATAAAATTTATAGGATTATTCATTGAGATAATTATAATTTTCTAATATCTATAAGATACTGATTGCTTTATAGAAAACTACTAATTTCCTAAGAATTAGTTTATTTTGTGGATATAGATTATCTTTATTATTACTAGATAAATATATAATATTTAATAATTAATTTCTTATCTAGTTGACAGGCTTTCTACTCTGACAAGTAGATCCTATTACATATAATTTGATGGTTTATTTTTAAAACTATATTTAAGAAAAGATTTTCCTGGTCTTACTTCTTTATTTAAAAATTAATTTGAAAAATCAATTTAAAAAAATCAATTTAATATCATATTTAATATTTCCATATTCTGATTTTTTGGAGCCTGGGCCTTGCAGAAATTATTATAAATTTAAAGTATAAAGAAATATTTTAGTATTAAACACTTTCTATAAAGCTATAAGTAACTATAATAAATATTCAATTATCAATGATTTTAATTGATATTATTTAATATAGATTATATTAAAATATAATTACTAAGATCTTGAAATAAAAATATTAACTAATTCAATCATTAAAATTAATCTAGAACTGTTATTCCTTGAAGAATTAATTATATATAAAAAAATAATTATAAGATTATTATTAATCTTATATAAATTATTTCACGGTTTATAGACTGGCTAATCAATTATTTAATTTTATAAAAAGAAATAACAAAATATTGATTATAGATTTATATATTGATATAATCTAATTTCTGATTTATTAAATTACTTGTACTATAATAATAAATTCAGTAATTATTAATCAAAGATCATTTTAGAAAATTCTGATTATATATATATATATATATTACCTAAATACAGGTATTATATTATTAGATGATATCAATATTATTATATTTTATCTTATAATAATATTTATAAAACAATTAATAAAATAATTTTCAAGAGATAAAATATACGGTAATTTTATTTAAAGTACATTATTAAAATTAAATAAAAAAAGGAGATAAAGCAGGTATAAAAATAATATAAATATATATATTAAAAACTACAAAAGATGTTATATAGGCTAATATATAATAAATTAAATGATTACTGAAGTATTAAAAATTATATATTATAAATAAATTAAGAAAAAAGTAAATTTGCATAAAAATTCTAATAAATAATAAAATAAAATTGTGCTAGAGAATTTTTAAGCTTATATATATATTCATTTTATAAAGTTTTAAAAATATATTAAGTACTATTTTAATTAATACTTTAGAGAAGAAAGCCAGATTATTCTAGAAAATATTTTTCTAAAAATTAGTACTATTAATCTTAATAATATTATAAAATATTAGTTTTAATATTACTATATACACTATAGATTATTTTATACAAGATTTATAAGATTATAAATTATATTATATTTTATAAAATATGTAGCCTAGACAGTGTTCTGAGTTTCATTATATAATAAATATTGACTCAAATTAAATAAATATTATTAAAGATATTTAATATATATTAAAATTATAATGACTATTTTCTTTATTTCTGTATATTAATAATAATTATATAAACTTAAAAAATAATTATTTCAAAAATAAATATAATTAATAAGATTTCTAGTTTATTGTTACTAAATATTTTAATTATTTACTTAAATATTATAAGCTTGTGTTACAGAGGTATATAAAAAATAATGGAAATATATTTATAAGTATATATTATTTTCAGTGATTTATACTGTCTAATAAAATTGATATTTTATGATAATTTTTTAATTTTTAATATATTTAAATTGATAATAATATTTTATAATTACATTTATTATATAATAATTGAGAGTAACAGGTGTTTCTAATATTTATTAATTAAATTTTTTTAATAATCAATATATAATTATTACCATGCTGGAGGATGTTTTTAAAATAATATTGAATCATAACTTACATTTTATAAAAATCTTTCCTATTTTTTGAATTTTTTAAGTTTTTTATATTTTATATAGTTTGATAACATATTCTTATATTCATTATTTATAACTTTTATATTATAGAGCTTGATTAATTAATTTATTTATATGATATTAAACTCAAATTTATAAAGATTTTTTATTATTTTAATATTTCTGATTCTGATCTGTTAGGAAAAACTTATTCAAAATAATTATAAACTAAAATACGGAATCTAGTTTTTCTTTATTATTGATTACTAGTTATATAAATGATATTTATTCTAAATTTTTAGTATATATATACTGTATTTCTGATTTTTATAATTTTTATATTATTATTTTATATAATTTATATAAAATACAAAGAGCTTATAGAAGATAATATTTAATATTATAAGATGTAAAGATTATCTAGTATTATATATTTTATTATATTATAAAAAAGTTTTATATAATATTTTATATAGTTCTTGAGATTTATTTTTTAGTGAATTAACTAGTTATAAAATTTAATATTTTATTTATTAGATACTCTGTAATATATATAATCAATAATTAATGATAAAAAGTTTTTCAAAGAAAATTTAATATTCTTTCTTTATGAAAGTTTATTTAAATAAAAATTTAGTAAATTTACTTAGTTTTAAAATTATTAATTTTATAATAATATCTTATTAGTAGAGCCTGCTGTAAAAAAATATAAATAAAAAAATATTTAAATAATATTATAATTCTGGTTCTTATTAAAATATTATATTTTATAAATTATATTATCAACAGCTGTTATATTTTTATTTGATTAATTTTAATATTTTTATCAATAATTAAGCTATTATCTAAACTTATATCAATTTTTTAAATATTATTAATTAGACTAGTATATTCTATATAATATTATTATATATATTAATTAATTTGAAGCCCCGGCTAGAGAATCTTTTTATGATATTTTCTAATTATAAAAAGAATTTTAATAATAAATATATTAATTATCTTACGAAGGCCAGCACTGAGACTATTATATAAAAATAAGATATTAATATTAAACGTACTAGTAATTCAAGCCTGCTTTTAGTATATTATGTATATTTTAAGATTTTAATCAATAAAATATAGAAGGGTCAGTAGGAAATTAACTTATATAATTTATATATATAATATATTTTTCAAAATCTATTCGAATATATGTCTTTTATAAATAAATTCATATTAGATATAAAGTTCTGTTCTGATATAAATATAAATCACAGAATATCTTCTAATAAATTATTTAAGTATTATTAAAATTATAGAAATAATTAAGTATTTATACAGGATAGATAAAAAATAGTTAATTTTGAATATTTTATCTTTATATAATATATATATATATATATATATATATATATATTCAAATCAAGATCTTCTGTGAATAATTACAGGTATATACTTAGAACTAAATGTATTAATCTAGCCTGTGAGACAGTATAATTTATTATTATAATATAAATCTTAGATTAATTCAGATTCTTACTAAATAATCGACGAAAAAGTAAAAATAAACTTTGTAAAAATAGGATAATAATAATTTTATTTCTTTATACACTTATTCTAATAATAATGTCTTCTTTACTAATTATATAAAAGAGAATACTATAGTAGAGATATTTTTATAAAAATAATTAATATAGCTGAACAGATTTTATCTTCTTTTAATAATGAATAAATCCAGTAAACTATTTTAGATAAAATATTTTTATATAAATTAGAGTTCTTCCTAATCCATATAAATAAAGTAATATATAATAGTAAGTATAAAAGATTAAAGAGTTATAAGTATTTTATATATATAAATATCTTTATATAAATAGTTATACAATTTTAAATATAAGTAATTCTTTTAGCTAGTCTGGCAGCAGTACCTGGCTATTAAATTAATAGTATTTATTATTTAACTATGCAGCTGATATCAATATATATAAATTAATTATATAATAATAAAAATAATTATATCATCTTATCTCTGGAGATACTAAAATCAGTGGAATAAGAAAATTATACTTATTAATAATAGAATTTATAGAATATAATTGATTATTAAAAATGAAAATATATCAATATTAATAAATTCTTTAATATATTTAATATATATTATATTAATTAATTATCTTTTATATATATAGTTATATCAGTTGTATAGCTAAATAATAAGTAATATTAATTTAATGACCAGGTATTATACTACCAGAATAAATAAAAATTTTTTTTTATATTTAGAATCATATGATATATATATATATATAAATTTATATATATAAAATACTTGCAACTCTCTAATTTTTTGATATTTATTATGATATATTATTTTATTTATATGAAGCAGGGGAGGCTCTAATCTATATAAAATATTTAATTATTTAAAAATTTATTTATTGAATATAAATATTATAAAGATATAAGATCCATTGATTTATATAATTATGTTTCAATAGACATTTCTGTTATAGTATCTTTCTCCGTATAACTAGTAAGAAGAATATTATTATTAAAATAGTAAGTATATAAAAATGAGATGATTATTATTATTATTATTTTTTTTATTTTTAATAAAGTCCTGAATTAGCCCAGGATCTGTATTATAATAATATTTCATAAATTATATTAAGATTTTTATATATATACCTGCATGTTGTATATATAACCATAAAATACATTAACTTAATTATTTTTAATTCTGTATAAATATTTAACTAATATCATAATTTTCATATTAGAATAATTTATAAAAATAATATTTTTTAATTTATATTTATATCAAAATAAAGCTTTATATCTCATATATAGTTATATATAAAACTAGTACTTCAAAAATAGATTTTAAAAAAGCTCTATATATATAAAAATTATATAAATTAATTATTTATTAAATTTTCTATGCTTTATCAGCCGGTCTTAAAATATATATAATAAATTAAAAATAGAATTATTTTATCAATATTAGTATTTTTCTTGGAAAACGTCCTCAGTACTGGTCTTAATAAACAAATTAATATATTTATTAAAGGTTTTTTTTATTTCTAGAGAATTACTGCAGGGAGATTATCCAGCTAAAGTATATTAAATTAATTATATAAAAAATTGAAAGAATTAGTACAGGACTAGATAATAATCTAGTTATTAATAAAAATAATTCTTTATATATTTTTGAAAATACTAGAATTAGTAAGATAAAAATATTACAGCTATTAATAATATTAAATATTAAATACAATTATTTAATAAGAACTAAAATTATATTAATATTAATAATTACTTTAATATATATTATATATATTATATTAAAGCTTACAGAATAGTAAATAATATAAAATCTTATAATAATTATTATTTTAATACTACTTCTGTAGCCATTGTTATTAACATAAATATAAAATAAAGTAATTATATTAAGTTATTAATATTACTTAAATATTCCCTTCAATTTGTAATTTTATTTACAGCAGGCTTTGCTCAAGAGTAATTATTATAGAATTAATAACTTTAATATTAAATAAATCTACTTACTTGACTCCTGCTTAGAAACTGAATAGAATTTATTTTAAATTTTTATAATGAAGGATTTTAGATCTTATTTGAAAGGGTTTTTTGTAATTAATGATTAATTATACATGTTACAGAATATCCAGTAAAATAATATTATGAGAATTTATAACTAGTTAGTTTCAATGATCTACTTAAAGATAAGGCAGGGGTATAAAATAAAAATAAATTTAAAAGTTATATAAAATATCATATAAATCTTTTATAATTTAATAAGATATATAATAATAAATGTTTTTTATAGCTTTGTTAATATCAGATACTACTATTTAGAAATTCTTTGTATAACATATAAGCTATATAGAGTAGTTATTTTGAAATTTAAAAAAATCAAAATTATAATATATATATGTTAAAGATTAAAAACAAGTATCGTTCATATTTAATTAATAACTAGAAATAAATTAAAAACTAAAATTATTATTTTAATTCATAATTAATTTATATAAAATCTTAATGACAGATCAGGATTAAGATAAATATTAAAATAATAGAATTTCTTTATAAGCTCAATTTTAATATTTAGAAATAGAATAATTTATTAAGTTTTATAATACAGAGATTATAAATAAATAATAGAAAATACATTATCTAATTAGATAAATCAGGCTGTATTTAACAGATAGAAATTTAAATATATATATTTATTTTTACTATTTAATATATTTATGTGTTTATTAGAATTATAAAGAATTATCTTAAATAATAAGATTCTACATAAAAATATAGATTAGATTTATTTATTTAATTGAGAGAAACTTCTTATTATAGTATTACTGAATAAATTAGTATTATAAAATACATAAAATATAAATAACAGTAGAGAGCTTTATAAAATATTAATTATAAGCTGTAGATATTTTAAAAATTAGAAGGATTATCAATAATTATTTATTATATTAAATAATATAAATTTATTTTAGGAAAAAACATAATATATATTTAGAAAAATATTTTTGCTATTTGTTTTATATATTTTTATAATAAACATTGATAATATTTAACCAGGTAGCTAAAATATATAATAATAATAAAAAGATTATAAGATAATACTTTTGAATTTATAAAATTATCCCTATTTAATTTCTATAAAATAATTATGATCAAGATCTAGATATATAGAGCAGTATCTATAATTTAGTTATATATGTAAAATATCTTCAATTATTAATTGAATAAAAAATAATATTTATCATAAAATAATATTCAGAATAGTGTCCAGGTTAAATATTCTATAAAATACAATATAATATATGTCTACAGATCTCTTGTAAAATAGTTTATCTTATATATAATAATAATGAATAATAATATTATATAATATGATTTAGGTCAGCAATATTAATTTTTTTATAAAGGTATTTTCTAAAATAATTTAGTTTTCTTTTTTAAATTATTGAGTAAAGTGTTAGTATTACTTGAATTATATAAAATAAATATAAAAATAAATTTTGGATTATCTGTGGTTTACACTTATTATATTAATTACTAATAATCTTATAAAAATTTATTTTTTTTCTTGATTCATTCATATTGTATAATTCTTAATATTTTAATAATTTTTTAAGTTTTTAAAAATTAATCCATATAAAATCTTTTATTATTATTTTTATAAATTAAATTATTACATAATTCATTAAAACCATTTTACTGGCTGCCTCTGTGAGCACTAATATAAAATAAAATAATAATGATATTAATGTTATTTTATAATATAATATTTATATCTAAATAAAATATATACATATTTAGAATTTATAATCTTTAATTAATAACTGTTTAAATTTATTATCTTAATATTGATATTTGAATAAATTAAAGATTGAACTAGATTAGTATAGAATATAATTAATATTTTTATGATAATTTTTATGGAGTAAATATAACTGTTGATTAATCAATTTATAAATTATAAAATAATTTATATAAGATTAACAATTATATTACAATAAACTTTTTAATATATAATTATTCTTTTCGAGAGCAGTAGTTCTTGATTAATTTTAGAATCAAATTGATTAATATATCTTTTTTAGAATTTTAATAATTATATTCTAATGTAATTTATATTACATAATATGAATTATAATTATATTTTTTAAACATTTATTATAGATACTTATAGTTTTGCAGAAAATCTTAAATAATTAAAGATTTTTTATAACTTAGAATTATGAGTATTATATATATAAATAATTGTAGTTTTTATAAGATTTAGATCCCAGAGAATCAAGATATTGAAATATTAAAATTAATATTAAAATTTTTTTTTTAGATTTATGTTCTTATTGATTAAAAAGTAAATTTAAAGTAATTTTTTTCTGATATATTTTTAAAATAAATTATATAATTTTATAAAAGCAGTCCTGTAGGATCTGTATATATATTGTGATGGCGAGCGACATAACTGAGGCACGTAATATAATTTTCACCTACTTTATCGATTATACATAATCTTGTTTATTCATTTTATTTTATTTACTTTATTTTATTTATTTTTATTATTTATATGTATTCTTTTATACTCTTTTTCTTTTTTCTTTTATATTTGGTATTCTAGCTTAAATATACTAAACAAAATTATTGAATTAGTTTTTATATAATATAAAATATTACAGCTAATTACTCTTTTCTTTAATTAATATTATAAGTAACTGGTTATTTAGTATGGCTACTAGTATCTACCTGATATATAATTAATAACATTAAAATAACTAAAAGAGAACAGCCTGCATTAAATCTTTAACAAAATAATTAATTAATAATTTTCTTAAATTATAATAGTGAGAAAAAGCCAGACTGGCTCTATTCTTTATTAAAAAATTTAAAGATAATATTCAATTAGTTTACTGAATAAAGATAATAATAATTATAAAAATGATTTAAAAATTTTTATAAAATATATAAAAAAATCCCAAGAAGACTTTTAATCTAGTTTTTAAGTTCAAGAATAAAATAAGAATAGAATTAAATATTATAATTGATAAATATAATATACTTATCCAGGAATAGAATAAGCTAGCTAAGAAATATAATAATATTTTGTTTAAAAATATAATATATAAATAATATTAATAGTATATTATATAATTTATAATAACCAGAAAGCTGAGGCTACTGAATTTAGAAAATCTCTAGAAATTTCTGATGTTTTAATATTTAATAATAAAAAGACTCTAGTTTTCAAGAACTAGTTCATTATAATATAATTAAAACTAAATTAATATGAATTATTTAATTATTTTATCTATTTAATACACGTATATGAATAATTATTATATAAGAAGTATCTGAAAGTATCTAATTCTCTGATTGTATTTTGAAATAATTAATTTCTAAGATACTGCCAATATACTAAAATATGTAGAAATAGTTTTGACTGATCTGAATAAAAAATATAAGATTTAATATTTATACTAAGAACTGAAAATAGCATCTAAAAGTTTTTTAGAGTTTTATTTTTATATTTTAGTATCTAGTAATAGAGGCTGATATCATTAAAATTTATTTAAAAAAATAATTTATATCAGTGATTATTTTGAAGATAAAAGAAATAATTATACTTTAATTTATAAATAATAAAATAAAATTTAATTAATTTATTAAGTTTTATTAGTGTGTTTCAGGTCTTTTTCATTAGAACATAAAATCATTTTAAAGAATGAATTTATTATTTTGTTATATTTTATTAATAATCTCAGATATTTTTAACGTATTCAACAGTTAGGCAGCCCACACGGTTGGGCAGCCCACCATCAAAAACACCCTCTCAAATATCTACCCGATGCCATTTAACCACTATAGATGCCACTAAAAATGCTTATCTTATTAAAAGTATAGGTAGAACAAGAAGACAGGATTCTTCTAATTATTAAGATTTTTTAAAAAAAAAATAAAATCACTAGTATCTACTAGGTAATATATATTTATAATATTATTAAATTATTCTCTATGCTTGACTATCTGAATATGATTTTATTAAGAATATGGTCCATGCATGTTAAAAATTATAAAGAAATAAAGAAGATTTACTTATTAAATAAATTTTATTTTTAAATAAATAAAATGCAAGTCCCCGGCTGCTTAAAATTAGAAATATAATTAATTTAATTCTATTTAAATAAGATTATATAACTTCTAAAAAAATAGATATTGATTAAATCTATAATTTTATTAAATATTATAAGACTCTCCGAACCTGCTATACTAGATAATATTACTATCAAAAAACTTAGATGAAGAATTCTGAGATTATAAAAAACTAGTTATCACATCCAGGAGATTATATAAAAATATAAAATCTTTTTCAATAATATTTATAATTTTAATAAAACAGGATTTATTATAAAAATAATTACTATAACTAAAAAAAGCAGACTAGTTATCTCTAGTTTAATCAGAAAATCAGAGATAAATTACTTTAATTAAATATATTTAATTTATTAAAGTAGTTCTATTCTTGATCCTGATTTTAAAAAATAAAATATATTTTAAGATTTCATATAAAGCTTAGTCTGTTTTCTTTATCTGGAGAATTAAAGTTAGTAATAATAGTTAAATTATTAATATAATTAGTTTTTAATGGCTTCAAAAATACTTTATTCTATAGATTAGAAATAAATCAGTAGATAAATATAATTTTCTAGTATTTAATAATTATAGTAATTATTTAATTCTTGAGTTTAATTAAATCTATATTAAAAATAATAATATTTTTATATGTATATATTTATATATTTATTTTATCTATTATAATCTCTGGATATTAATTATTTTAACATGCTTAAATATATATACAGAGACATGATTCAAAAGTAGATATAATATAATTATAATTATATTAATAAGCTTAACTTTCTAAAAATCTATTTTAAAATATACTAATAATCTTTAACAAAGTTAAATATTATTAATAAATTTAAAGTAATAAATCTTATTCTTTTAGATTCTAAGTAAGTACTTTTCTAGCTTAATATTTATTTTAAAATATTATTTTCTTTAAATAATCAGTCAAGTGGCTCAGTGCTTTAAATATTATATAATATAAAATATTTTTTAAAATATTAGAATACAGTGGAACAGCTACTTTAGAAATAATAAGTAAATTTAATTTTATTTATTTATTTTATATTATATTAACTCCTTAAAGGATATGAGCTAGTAATAATAAACTTTATTATACTAGTTAAGAAGAATAAGGAACTATATATTAATTACATAAAATAATTATAAAGAAGTAAATATTCAAGAAAATAAATAATTTATATAAAAGATATTATTATTAAAAAGACTCAGGATATATTCCAGCAAGAATAGAAAATATAAGATAATAAAAATAAGATTAAATCTTAATCTTTATTATAATCTTTATTTATAAAGATTCTTGCGTGTGCCTCTACACTGTATTAATTACTTTATTATTAGTCACCGACATACGTAGTATTCAAAACCACCTAGTTTTTAATTATATAGCATTTTTATACGTATTTATATTAAATTAAAGACTTTATTTTGAAGATATCGAGCGACTCGGGTAGAAGGATGGGCTGCCCAACCATGTGGGCCGCCCAACCGTTGAATATATTATTCCTGCTATTTATATTTTTATTAATATCTAAATTTTTTGAATTATTGATTACATTTTGAATCTAGAGTCTGAGGACCATATCTATATAATACTAAAAAATATTTAAAGAAAAGATAGCTCAGATTAAATAATTAGAAATAATAAAAAATAAATAAATAAAAAATAATATTTAAAAAGATTTTTCTTAGATAAAATAATAATTTATCTAAATATATTAGACTTGCAATTTCTGCTAGATAAAGGATAAAATTTTTATACTAAGAATCTTAATATTAAAAATAAATTAATACTATTTATCTATACTTTAGCAGATACTGGAATAAATATATTTATATATATAAATATTGACTTTATAGTTAAGCTAATATACTAATTCCAGAGTAAAATAATTTTTTAAATAAATAACTATATTATAATAAAGTTTAATAGAAAGGTTACTATATCTTTAATAAATATTACTTATTTTAATTTTATCATTAATAGATAATAATTTAATAATATATTTTTCTACTTATTGACCTCGGTCAGCATGATATTATATTAAAAAATTTATAATTTATAAAATATAGCATTTTATTAAATTATTAATATTATTGATTTGTTTAACCTGACCAGCTTTTCCTATAAGATAAGATTAAAATAAGCTTATTATATTATATTTTCTGAAATAATTTAAATTAGTATCATATAAATTAAAGCTACTAATAAAATATAATTTATTAAAATAAATATTTTCAGAAAATACCAGAGCTGTTATATTTTATATTAATTTTGAATTATAAAATTATAATATTATAAATTTACTAGATCTCTTTATAAGAGACTTTAACTAAAATAAATTATAATTTTAATAATTGAAGCTTCTAGTACTGCTAATTCATATTATTTTCAAGATCTGATAATAAAAATATTCTATATAAAAATCAAATAATATTAATTAAAATTATTATATTTTATAGATATCTTCAGAATCAGAAACCCGAGATATATATTATATCTTTAAATATAATTAAAAAGATAATTCTTAATAAATAAGATCTTATAAATCAAGATCTTAAATTAAATGAAAAAATAAATTAAATAAATTTTATCTACATAATATCATTATTTAATCAATTTTCTTAAAAGAAATTAGATACTCTTCTACTATTCTAATCTTATAATTATTAAATAAGATTAAAAAAAGATTTGCTGAGAGCAGCTCTTTTATATAAAATAATTTTAAAAAGATTTAAAAAATTTAAGAATATTTTATTTGAAAGTTAATAAGAAATTTAATATTTTTTATATAGTATTATTTATCTCTTTTATTTTTATAATATAGAAGCCCGGAAAGGGATTATACTTTTATATAGTTTATTGAAAATTAAAGATGTAATAACTTATAAAAATCCACATCTAATCTTATTATTTAATAGAATAACAAATTAATCAAAAAACATTAAGATCTTTATTAAGTTAATATCTATTTATAATTTTATTAAATCTATATAAATCCTGATTCTAATTTAATTAATTTAGAAAAATATTTTCTTTATATAAAATAATATCTGCAAAGAAGTATTTCAGACTTAGAAAAAATTCAATATTTATATTTATATTACTAAAGAATTTATCTAGGCCTACACGGGTGGAAACTGATATTATTAACAAAGTAATAATAAAAATTTCTTTTAAATATAGAAATTAAAATTTTATCCTGTAATCTACTATTTCAAGACTAGAATTTTATTTAAGTATAATTAAAATATTTATAATAAAAATTATTAATAATTATATAAGCTCTAGTAGATATGTAAAACTATAGAAATCATAATAATTAAAAAAAATTTAATATTCTTATAAAATACTGAGCCTTGGAGTATTTTATAATTATTAAAAAATTTAATATTTATTAAAAATTATTAGATAGAGATATTTTTCTGTTATTATTCTATTATTTATTATTATTTAGAAAACAATAATTATTTAACTAACTGCTTTATTTATTCTTAAGATCCTTATTATTTTATTATAAAATTAGCAAAAAATTACTACTTTTAATTTTTTAAAATCTTATAAATTTATTATATTTTCATAATTAATTTTATATTATATATTGACTATAATTATCGATTTTTAAAGCTTTCTTAAAGAGGAAGTATAACAACCAAGATATAAGTTTTTCTAGAAAAATAAATTATCATTATATTAAAATTAAGTAATAATCTATAATAAAAAAGATCTTAAATATATTTTTTAAATAAATTTTATTATTAACTATCATTTATATATCCTGGATACATGAAGATAATAATTCTTATAAAATATTTATTATACTGGAATATCTAAAACAGAGATATCTGATACTATATAAATAATTATTTAATATATAAATATAAAAATATTTATTATAATAATATTTATTATAATTTATTTTTAGATTTATTTTATCTTCTACTAACTTTATATATTTATAACAATATATTTTAATAGATTTTTATTTGTTCCTGAAAGACTGTTACAGTTAAAATATAATTTTTATTATAATAGATTATTTTGTTATCATATTTATTTAGAAATTAGATATATATTCAAACAAGATTCTTAAATATAAATATTTTCAACTATAAAAATTAATTTATAATTAATTTCTAGAACAAGTTCTGCAGGATCTTATAAATTAAATAAAAGATTTCAATTATATATTATTTCTAGACTGATAATTAAATAAAAATTATTAATTAATATACAATCTAATAGCTTATCCTGTCCTATTTCTAAAATAATTAATTAAAATTATTATTTTTAACTAATTTTATTACTACTGCTCTCCCGCACAAATCTACTAGAATATTATTATTTATAATATTGATTATAAAAAAACTATAAGTCTAGAATATTAATTAATTAGATATTTCCTGTAAATTTCTATTATATATAATTATCTGAGATCAGGCACAGAAGATTATTTATTGAATAAAATAAATCTAGTTTTTTATTTGAAAAGATATTCAAGAAATCTAAAATTAATAAATCTAGTAAATAAATTATTAATATTACTCAGAAAACTTTAATATTAGTAATATCATTTTTAATAATATAAAAACCTAGTACTGGAACTAGCTTTTTTGGAAATTCATAAATAATTAATATGAATCTACTCTAATTTTAATAAGTAATATATATATAAATTATTTTTTAAAGGATAAATATATATATATTTAATTTTTTATTTTAAATAGTTATATTCATAAAAGTTATTAAGATCCTAACTGACCAGATTCAGAATATTATTATTTTTATCAAAATTAATAATTACATAAAATAAAGAATGAAAAAGATAATAATTAGTTATTTATATTATAAATATTTATAGGTGGCTGTTATTGAGACTCAACAAAACTCCTGTTAGACTCTACAGCTAATCCTATCAAATTAGCAGCGGCGTGGACTGCTGTACTAGACTATATATAATGATTTAATAATCTATAATCTAAAAAAATAATTTTTAATTATTATCTAGTATTTTTATTAATATTTATTTTTAATACTATTTATCTTATTTATTTTAGATTAAATAAATAAAGTACTGTCTTATCTTACTAATATAGCAGTTAATTCATCAGATATTTTCTGATAATAAAATTAAACAAAATTTCAATAAAAATAATTTTATTCATATTATTTCGCTTATAATTAAAATTAAGTATTTAATTAAAATTTCAAAATCCGAAATAATCTTCAGAATTTTATTTATAAATAGATCCTTAGATTTGCTAGGTAATATTTCATATAAATTAGAAAAAAAAATAATCAAATATAATATTATATATAATTATAATTGTACAGTAAAAGATGTAAAACATTTAATATTTTAATATTAATATAAATACATGCATGAGTACTGGTATAAATTTTAATTTTATTAAATATATTTTATATATATAAATAAATGTCTAGATATATAAGTCATTCTTTACGATTATAATATATTTTTATAAGATTAAGCATGAATGGTATTTCAAAATTAAAATTATTAAATATAATTATTAATTTATATATAAAACATAATTTAACTTCCTACTAATATATAAAAAAATATAAATTATATAATTAAATTTCAATTATATACAAATAAATAATTTCTCTGTGTAAGATTCTTACTATATTATAAAAAATGGGTAAATATTATTAAAGTGTATAATATTTATAATATTTAAAACTATCTGTATATTAATTTTCTATATAATTATATATTAATCAAGATATTTATAGAGTTACTTCCTGCAAAAAATTAAATTTATATAATATGTATCAAGATATAAATAAAAGATTATCTTATTTTTTATTTTATATATTTATAATATTAATTTTATGGCAAAATACCTATATTTTATTTATAAACTTAATATATAAAATAAATCGATATAATATATCTTTATTAAATATAACAGGAATTACCTGCTATAAGTTAATTTTTTATATTAATTTAAAATTCATATTAAATAAGTAAACAGCCTTATATAAATAAATATTTAAATATGTTATAAAATTATATTTTATATTATTCTTACTATTACTACTTACTATAATAATTGATAAAGAAGACATAATAATAAATAATAATTAATATATATAATTATAAATTAATATTATTATTTGTCTCTGGTCTATAGTCAGAATACCTCTAAATATATTTAATTTCTAATCTATAGTAACATCTGTATCTTCTAGAAAAATCTTTAATTCATATTTTATAGAATTTAGGAAAATCCCTTTATCAGTAAAATTTTTAATTTTTATATAAATATTTATATATTAGAATAAATAATTAAATTCTATTATTTCTATTTATTTTTTGTTATTATATAAATTACTGCAAGTAATTTAGCTAGATAATTATTTTATATATAAAAATAATATATTAAATACTTAAGCAAGAGCTTAAATCCTTTATTAAAAAATTTAATAATATAATTAAGTTATTTAAAATTATAATTATAAATATATACACAGACCTCCTATAGCAGGTATGATTTAACAAAACATATATTTTTATAAAATTAAAAATATTATCTTTTTATAAAGCATTATATCCTATAATGTTTTAAATATTAAATAAAATATATAATTTACTTTATTATTATTTGTTAAAAAGTCTTTTCAAATATTTAAAAGTATCTGTATTAAAACAATTTTTATAATATCAAAAGTATCCTGTATATATATTACTAAATATTATTATTAAATAGACTGCCTGATTTTAGATATGAATAATATTTATAATAATAATTAAATTCTTATATATTTTCTCCGCCATGATGTGATCTGACTAATAATATCAGAAATCCTAAGATTATATAATTATATAGACGATCTTAAGGTATCCTGAGAAATCTACTAAAATAAAAATTCTTTGATTATAAGAATATAGAAAGAATGATTAAAAAGAAAATAAGAATATTTTAAAAATAAATAAAAACTGTATCAAAAATATGAATAAATAATAATTTATTCTATCTAATTAATCAGATATTAGTATTTAAATAAATAAAACTGTATACATATAGAGGTCTTACTAGGCAGGATTAGTCAATAAGGATTATTAGTAAATAAATAAGTAAATACTTAAATTATTTGAAAATAATAAGAAATGAAAAGCAGATATTATTTTCATTATTTATTTGGATAATAAATTATTACTTATAGGGAGCTATTCCTAATAGGGAGCTGTTAATCTGATTAGATTAACTGTAGAGTCTAACAGGAGTTTTGTCAAGTTTTAATAATAGTTGCCTATTTATAATACAGGATTAAATAGCTGGTTTTAAATAAAGTAAATTATATATAATATCCAGCTAGAAATTTCAAGAATACTTTGTTTTATTTATAAAATTATTATATTAAATACTCTACCTGCCCTGGATTTCTTAAGTAATTATTATAGTAGCTGGCTGCTGCTAAAATATTATTAAAATCTGTATATTTAATATTTCAATAACAAAATGTTACTTCAATTTTATTAATCTGAACAGCCAGGGATCTTATCAAAAAAAACTTATTTTTATTTATATTTATTCTTATACTATTATTAATTTTAATAGTAGAGATAGATATCTTTTAATAAGATTATTTATATATTATTTCAATATACTAAGATTAGTTTTATTTAGTATATTAAAAACTAAAATAAAATCAATTAATATAAAATTATTTCATTTATAACTAATTTTAAGAATATATATAATATTTATTATAATAATTTTTACTTAAGCTGTACTAGCTTTTTTCTTAATTTTTAATTAAAATTGTTTTTCATAACATAATTGATCAATTTCTTAATTTTAAAAAATAATAGTATCTTGTATTGTTTGTTTCTTTGTTTTATTGATACACGCTTATATCAGCCCTACGGCCGAGTAGCAGATAATATCAATCTAACAGTCAGACAGCTGCCAGGGCAGCCGGAAGAATTGTTCATATTTAGAATTAAATAGTATTTATATACATGAAATGCTTGCAATTCTCTGGATCTTTTTATACTTATTTTAATATAATATATTACTTCACCCGTGTGGATTAGAAAAGACTTGACTTTATACAAAAGTATATTATATCTACCTGAGATCCTATTTATTAAATATACTTATTATTAAAAAAAATATAAAACCTATTCAGTTATTTTAATTATTTTTAAATACATATTTTTACTATAGTATCCTCCTCCGCGTGGCCGGCAGGGGGGGTATTATCATTATAATATTTATACAAAAGAATAAAATTTTTATTATTTTATATATAAAAACATTTTTTTCTAGTATTTTATTTAGTAGGGCCCTGTATTAGCCTAGGATTTATATTATAATAATAAACTATACTACTTCGCGGGCCAGATTAATAGATCTAATTTTAAATATATATTTATAATTACTTATAAAAAGACTTAATTTAAATACTTTTATATATATACCTGTATATTATATAAATAAAATTAAAATATATTAAATTGCCTGTTCTTCTATTCTTATAGATATTCAATAAACTCTATAACTTTAGTAATATTAAAACAACTTATTAAAGTAATTTTTTAATTTATATTTATATCAGAATAAAGCTCTATATTTAATATAAGTTTATATATAAAATGATATCTTGGGAATACACTCTAGAAAAATATATTATATATATAAATTATATAGATTAGTTACCTACTGGATCTTTTATACTTTGTTAATTAAAGTCTTGAGATATATATAATATATTAGAAATAAGATTAGTTTATTAAGATTAATATTATCTTACAGCCAGGCAGTCTTCTCAGTATTAATTTTTATGAAATAATTAATATATTTATTATTAAGGATTTTCTTATAACCAAAAAGCTATTATAAAAATTTATTTAATTAAAATAATAAAATTAATCAATATATATAATAATATTCTATAAGATATACTAATCTAATTAATAGTAGTTAAAGAAATTAATACAGACCTGGATAATAATTTAATTATTGATAAAAATGTTTATTTTATATGTTTTTAAGAATACTGGAATTAATATAATAAGAATATTATAATTATTAATGATATAATTTATAGAATACAGCTGTTTGATAAAAACTAGAATTGTATTAATATTAATAAGCTCTTTAATATATACTATATATATCTTATTTTAAAGCCTACAGAACAGCTGATTATATAGAATTTTATAATTATTATATTAATATTACTACTGTAACCGCTGCTGTCTATATAAAATTATATAAAAATGTTGAATTATTAATACTGTTTAATTGTTTTTTAAGCTTGTAATCTTTATGTGAAATAGACTTTATCAAAGAAAACTATTGTAAAATTAATTATTTTAGAATTAAAAATTTTACTAGATTTTTATGTAAACTAAGATCTATCTTAAGTCTTTATAAAAAAATATAAATATTATTTAAGATTTTTTCTTATAGTTAGCTATTGATTATATATATTATATAATATTTAATAAAATAATAATATCAGGATCTATAAATAGCTGTTTTCAATAATTTACTTCGAAATAAAATAAGAAAATATAATATAAAATTTATTTTAAAAGTTATATAAAATATTACATAGAAGACTCCTGTAATTTAACAGAATATATAATATTAAATATTTCTTATAATTTTAATAATATTGAATGTTATTTTCTAATATTTTTTTATATTTTATACAAGTCACGTGGAGCAGCTGTATAAAAATCTAAAGAATTAAAATTATAATACATATGTATTATGAAAAATCCAAAAAATATTTTCTATATTAAATTAATAATTAAAAACAAAACTAAAGATAAATTATTTTATAAATTTTTTTTTACAGATCAGGATCAAGATACATATTCAAATAATGAAAAAATTTCTATAAAATAAATAAAATATAAGAAACAGTAGAAAATCTTATAAAATATTAATTATAATTTAATATTTCTCAGAAGCTCTGTTTAATATAATAATAATTTAAAATTAATATTGAGAAGGCTTTAAACTTAATTAATAGATATTTAAAAATATCTATTATTTTCAAAGATTATATAATAAGTATAGATATAAGATATTATTATAAAATTTAAATATATTAAAAATTAAAAAAATTATGAAATATTTATTTTTTTAAATAATATGAATCTTTTCTAGAAAAGATATAATATATATTTATAATAATATTTTTATGATTTTTTTATATATCTCTGTAGTAGGAGCTTATAATATTTAAGTAGATAACTTAAATATATAATAATAGAAAATTTAAAAATCTTATTAATTAATTTAACCAGGTTATAAAATAGAAATTCTCTAAAAATTCATTTAATTAATTTTATCTAGCGTTTAAAGAATGACTGTAATAATATTCAAAAATATATAAAATAATATCTCTAATTTAAATATATATTAAATATCTCTAATGATACCTGCTTGATTTAAGGCAGTATTAATTTTAGAATAAAAGTTAAAATATTATCTAAATCAGATATTTTATATAATATGATTTAATATATAATCTTACAGATTTTTTACAAAGTAATTTACAGTATATATAGTAATAATAAATTATAATATTTTATAATATTACTGAAATTAGTAATATTTAGTTTTAAAAAAAAATTAAAATAACCTGGCTCTCTCGTCTGGATTATTAATTAAAATATTATTTAATATATTACTAGGGTCTTATAGAACGGGTATAAATATAAATTTTAGTGAACTTTCAATATATATCTATTTTATTAATCATTAAAATTATTATATAGATTTGTTTTTTTTCTTAATTTATTTATAATATATGATTCTTGATATTTTAATAATTATTATATCTATTGAATATTAAATTATACAGAATCCCTTTTTTTTTAATTTGAATATATATATTTATATTATTTTTCTATTTATTTAATTTTATAAACATGATCTAGACAGAATTATTATATAATTTATTTTTTTTAAAACTTTTTACTAGCTGCCTCTGTAAGCGCTAATACAAGATAAAACGAAATAATATTTATATTATTAAATAATTATAATATTTATTTTTAAATAAAATATATATACAGTCAAAATCTTTTAAAATAATCTTTAATTAATAATTATTTAAATTTTATTATTCTAGTACGGGCGTCCTGGTAGATAATAGATAAAATTAAATTAATATTAATTCTTATAGAATTAGTAGCTGATGAGCTAAGTTATAAATTATAGCATAATTTATATAAAATTAATAATAATCTTATAACTATTATTTTATATATAATTATCTCTTCGGAGAGCAGTAATTTTAGATTAATTTTAATATTTTAAATAATTATATCTTAGTACAGCCTATATTAAATAATATAAATTGAAATTAATTAATAATTAAATACTTATCATGGTAATTATAATTTTATAGAGAATTTTTAGTATTAAGATACCTTTCTATAGGTTAAAATTATGAATTATTATATATATAAATAATCTCATTTTTAACAGGGCCCTGAAAAATCAAAATATCAAAATATTAAAAATAATATTAAATATTTATATTTTTACATCTATTTTCTTATAAATAAGAAATAAAATCTATAGTGATTTTTCTTAGATATCTTTTTTGAAATAAATTATATAATTATGTAAAAGCAGCTTTATAAAGTCTGTATATATATAATTATTTATAATATATAATAATTTAAATATAATTTTTAAATAAAAATTATATTAAGATCTTATATTTTTTTTTCTGAAAAAATATATTAAGTTTAAAAGACTTTCCCAGCAGTTAGCCTGTAATATATTGAATTGTTATATAATTATTTATAATAATTATTATTTTTAATATTACTATTATTATTATTATTAAGATTTATATATTTATTATTTTAGTAGTACTTTATTATTTAATATTATTAATCTAAATAATTAGAAGCCCTGTACAGGAAAGAAACTTATTATTATTTATATTTATTATTATATTATTATTTAATTTTAATAATAAAAACAGATATTCTTTTATCTAAAATTGTTTACAAATTATTTAAATATTCTGAGAATAATTTTAATATTTTAAGATTCAGCGCGGAGCTGCTTAATATAAGATTATTTATTGTAATATTATTTATTTTCTAGCTGCGTCTGGGAGCTTTTATAATCTTTATTATAGTAATTATTATTTTAGACTATTATGGCTCTTTTTTAATTTTTAAATAAAATTATTTTATATATTATAATTAGCTGAGTTCTTAATTATATAAGGCCTCTTTTATTTAAAGTATAGTCTCTTTTAAATTTTTCACTGTTTTCTTGATTTAACTAGTTATATGTCTGAGGGACTGAAATGATGCCTCAGGAATAAAATTTTTAAAGTAGCAGGCAGTATATTTCTGCTTATAATAAAAATTAAATCTTATTTTTAATAGATAGAACCTTATCTTAAATGGAAGAGACCTTTCTTTTTAAGGTAGATAGGAGGTATGGTATGAGCAGGAGGTATGGTATGAGCAAAGACTGGTATAGAGGAAGTCTGGCTGGTGTGGCAGTAGTATCTCCCTATATTTATTATTACTCTTCTGGTAATATTCAAAATTATTAATATTATTTAGTAAAGTATTTATTTATACATAAAAATTCTTATATATAATTAGTTTAATTATTTAAAATTATATAGCTTTTCCAGCAGCTCTTTATAATATTATAGCTATATAATATTAGAAGACACTGGAAAAGCGTAGATGACTAAACTTCCAAATATATAATTATTTAAAGATAGTATTATTAAGTATAAAAAACAGAATTAGTTAAATATATAAGAAAATATTCTTATATATTCTATTTTTTATATACTATATTATATACTATACAGGATAGATCAGTGGTTAATTCTCGAATTTTTATATATTCTGAATATACTCTTAATTGTAGATTTAATAATAAATAATCTTGCAATGTGTAGCTGTTCTGGGCGTTATAATTATAATCTAAAATTATATTAAATAATAGTTTAGTTTTGCCTGAGTACTGCTCTGATCGGTGTTTTCTTGTCTGGCAAGTCCGCCTTACTAGTCGGTTAACTTAGCAGGGGTCCGTAACACCTGGTTATATAAGTATAAAAATATAATTAATCTAATTCTATTTAAATAAGATTATATAATTCTTAAGAAAATAGATATTGATTAAATTTATAATCTTATTAAATATTATAAATCTCTGAATTTATTATACTAGATAATATAATTATCAAAAAGCTTAAGAATTCTAAGATTATAAAAAATTAATTTAATCAAATTTAAAAGATTATATAAGAATATAAAATCTTATTAAGTAATATTCATTATTTTAATAAAATAAGATTTATTATAGGAATAATTACTATAGTTAAAATAATAATTAATTTATTAATGTAGTTCTATTCTTGATTCTGATTTAAAAAAATAAAATATATTTTAAAATCTAGTATACAGATTAATCTGTTTTCCTTTTTCATGGAATTAAAATTAATAATAATAATTAGACTACAAATAATCAGTCTTTAATAACTTTAAAGATATTTTATCCAATAGATTAGAGATAAATCAGTGGATAAGTATAATTTTTTTTTAATATTTAATAATTATTATAATTATTTAATTCCTAAATTTAATTAAATCTGTATTAAGAATAATATTATTTATACATATATATCTTATCTACTTTGATCTCTGGATATTAGTTGTTTTAATATACTTATATATATATAAAGATATGATTTAAAAGCAGATATAATAAAATCATAATTATATTAATAAAGTTGATTTTCTAGAGATTTATGTTAAAGTATATTAATAATCTTCAATAAAGTTGAATATTATTAATAAATTTAAAAAATCTTATTTTTTAGATTTTAAGCAAGTACTTTCCCAGCTTAATATTTATTTTATGATATTATTTACTTTAAATAGTCAGTTAAGTGACTCAGTGTTTTAAATATTACATAATATAAAATATTTTTCAAAATATTAAAATACAGTAGAATAGTTTTATAAAAATAATAAATAAATCTAATTTTATTTACTCACTCTATACATTTTCTAAAGAGTGTAAATTAATAATAATAAATTTAATTATATTAGACAAGGAGAATGAGAGATTATATACTAGTTATATAGAATAATTATAAATCAGAAAATAATCAAGAAAGTAGTTCATATAAAAGATATTATTATTAAAAAAACTAGAATATAATCTAATAAAATAAAAAGTATAAAATAATAAAGAGATAAAAATTAAATCTTCATTTCTATTTATAAAGATCTTTTTATATATATTTTTATACTGCACTAGTTACTTTATTATTAATTACTGATATATACAGTGTTTAAAACCACTTAGTTCTTAATTATATAGTATTTTTTATAAGTTTTTGTTGAATTAAAGGCTTCATTTTGAAGATATCAAGCAATTTGGGTAGGGGGGTGGGCTGCCCAACCGTGTAGGCTGTCTAACTGTTGATCATGTTATATATAATATATGCTAGGGAATTTATTAATACTAATATAATTTTAATTTTTATCCAAAAATAATATTTTATAGATCATGTTACTAATAATTATTTTTTTACTAATAACCAGACTGTTATCCAGGCTTATATTAATTTCTTTAATTATTATTTATCAAATTTGTATATTTTATAGAGTATAATTATATATATTAACTATCTTAATATATTATTTAGATAATTTTCCTGTTATAGCTTCCTGATTATAAAGAGATTTTCAATAATAAGTATATTAATCATTTTATCTAAACCAGTGCTGGGGCTTCTGTATAAAATAATAAATCACTATTGATTATATTAATAGATTAGTTTATTTTAGATATACTATATATATTTCAGTCTTTGATTAAAAGAATATAGAAAGTCTAGTAAATAATAAATTTATATAAATTCTTCATAGGAAAAAATTCTTTGAAAATTAATTTTAAGAAAATTAATTTTATATGTAAGTTTATACTAGGTGTGGAGCTCTATTTTTATAAGTTATCTTGATATAATTAAAAATATGAAATTGATTAGATACTGATATAAAATAAAGACAGTCAATCTAATATAATTTATCCTTATTTACATAATATAATTATATATATATATTTAAATAAAGATTTGTTATAAATGATTACAGATATGTACTAGAGATCAGATTTATTAATCTACTCTATAAAGAAATGATATTATTTATCATTAAAATATAAATTCTGGGCCAATTCAGGACTTTATCATATAAAATAATGAAAAATAAAAACAATAATATCTTCTGTTTATAGGATAATAATATTTTTTCCTGCTACCTACACAGAGAAGGATATTATAATAGAAATATTTATTGAAAAATAATTAATATAGCTAAACAGGTCTTGTGTCTTCTTAATAATAAATATATCTAGAAAATAAAGGTTCAAATAAATAGATGCTTTTATATATATTAGACTTAATATTTCGATATCTATATAAACAAAGTAATATATTAAGTAAATATAAAACTTCTTGAAGAAGTATAAGTATTTTATATTATATAGATACATTTATATATATAATATATAATTTTCAGTTATTCTAGTAGTAATATCTGGCTGCTAAATTACTATTATCTATTACTTAGAATAGGACTGATATAAGTATATATGAATAAATCAAATAATCTATCAATTATAGAAATTTATAGAAAGATAGTAGAAATACTTTTATAAATATATATTATATCTTTTTTTAGTAGTTTATACTGCTTTGTAGAACAGGTCTTATATTAAAATTACTAATTTCTTTATTTTTGAAATAATATTTTTATATATACCTGTTATAAAATCTCCAAAAATAATAAATATCTTTAATATTCATTAATCAAACTTCAAGCATTCTTATTAACTATTATATAATTATTATTATAGTAAAAAGTATTTCTTGAAAATCTTAAATTATAAGTAATATGATATCGGATCTTTTATTATTTTTTATATTATATTTATTCTATAATACTAGTGTGCTCAGTAATAATAAAAACAATTGAAAATTATAATTAACAACTTAGCCCGGCTGGAAGACATTGTTCTAATAAAATATATAGATAATATTTATATTCTTACCTAGAATTTTATTATTTAGGATAATTATCTCCTACTCCAACACATGTATAAATATATAAAATAATAAAGATTGATTTATATATTTATATTCTTGTTTATTATTAAGTACACCCTGATCTATATAATTAAATAATATATTTTTATATGTATTATCTATAATTCTATATTATAAAACTTAATCAACTAGTTTATTTATAAGATATTAAAATTAAGTTTAAAAAGAATTTATTATCTTAATATTTATTTTTATTCTAATCTATCGGAAATAATCTATTTAAAAAAATAATTATGAATTATAATAGTTTATCTAGTTTTTATTCTATGTTTAATTGCTAATTTAATAGAAAATATTTATTTTGTAACTCTGATTGAATAATTAAATTATTTATATATACTCGTGTTAGCCCTACAGCTGAGTAGTGGATAGTATTGATCTAGTAACCAGGTATTACTGCTAGAATGGCTGGCAGGATTGCTTATATCTAGAACTATGTTATATATATAGAATACTTAAAAATCTTTGATCTTTCTTATGTTTATATTATGGCCATTACCTGCATGGATTGGAAATATCAGATCTAATCTATATAAAGATAATTATATTTTAAAGTAGGATCCTGTTTACTATATTTACTTACTACTGGGAAAGAATTTTTAAAACTCTAGGATCCTGCAAAAGCACGTCTATTTATTTTTTTAAAAGTTAAATAACCCTAAAATGTTATATCTAACCACTGTTTCCGACTGTCTATTTTACTTTTTTAGTATTTTTAATAATATATAGCTATAATATTACAAGGTACTACTAGAAGAATTATAAGGTCTTAATTAGTTAAATTATATATAAGAATTTCAAATATTCAAATAAATATTGTACTAGATACTATTTTAATGCTTTTGTAAGAATAATAATAAATATAAATCTCTAAAAAGTATTTTCCTGAACTTTCTGGATATTATAATTATATATAAAGGAAATGTGAAATAAAATATCTATAGTTTAATTATTTTAATACAAGAACCAAAATCTGATTAATTAAATTTATGAGAGTTTTATTACCTGCAGACATTTTGCAATTTTCAATTATAAGATTATAGCTGGACAGGTCCGTCTAAATAGTAATAATGAATTTTTTAAATTAGGATTTTAGATGCAGATGTGTTATACAAGTTTAATAAATTAATATTAATATGATCAGACGAAGTACCCTAAAATATTGAAGTAAATTAATTAAATCTTTATTTATTATTAATATATATTAGTGGGCTGCCATGCTAACAGATATTATATATATTAAATAAAATTAAATTTTATAAAAAATATCTAGAAAATTTATTTATTTATTTATGTTCGTAAAAAAGGTTAATAATGATTATATTATTAGCTAGGTTATCTATATTAGAATCTTAATGATAATAATTTTAATATTATAATTTATAATTAGGAACAGCACATCCTCCAGTATTATAAATGTCAAAATTATAAATACATTTATTAATACTGCTGTAAGTATCTGGTCTGTATATATCATAATTGAGATTATAAGAATACTCTATTTCTATAAAAATAGTGTAAATAATAATTATATATATTATATTTTCTATAATTATAAATATAGAAAAAGATACCTAGAGACAATATATTAATAAGATTTAAATTATTTTATTATATTTTTTAAATCTCCGGGTCAGATAGCATATATCAGAAGGTTTTCTAATAAATTATTTAATACTACTATAATTGATATATAAGATACTATTTTATAAGTCTGAGAATTTAATTAATTATATTATATAAAATAATCCTGTTCGGAGATTAAGAAAAAAACTAATAATAATTCAAAATAAAAATGCTATAATAAAAATATAGAGTTCTCTCGAAATAATGAGATCTTACATTTTAGAATACTGAATGAACAGGGTTAATCTCAGGATATTAAAATATTAATTTATAAATGATTTTACCAGAAGACCTCTGCTTTTCTAACTTGAACTAGTAATAATATAATAATAAATATAAATAGTAATAAAACTTTTTTCTGTACAGGGTTTCTGGTTATTCAAATTAAATTAATAAAATTGTATTAATAAACTATTACTAAAGCAGCAAGTATACAGATTTTAATAATAAATAAATGATTATTCTTTGAGTCTTAACTAATAATAACAGTAATAATAATAATAATTATTAATAATTATATTATAATGTAATATACTATGAGTTAACTGCTGGAAAAATTTTCCAGTTACAGTATATTCCTAAATAAGAAAATTATAAGCTTTTAATATAATAACTATTGAGAAACTATACCTGAATTATAATATATTATCAATCAATATATATATATATATACAGATCCTACGGGACTGCTTTTATATAAGTTATAAGTTATTATAAGGAATATGTTTAGAAAAGATGATTTTAGATATATCTCTTCATTAATAAGAAAATAAATCTATAAATATAGTTTATTTAATATTATTTCTCATATTTTAATGTCCTGATTCTTCAGGGCTTGGACACAGATAATAAAACTACTATACATATAATATTTATAATTCTAAGTTATAAAAAATATCTATATACTAAGAGTTTTTTATAAGATTATAATATAAATATCTATAGTAAATATTTCATTATCAGTAATTTCAATATATATTATCCAATATGGATTATATTAGGATATAATTGTTCAGATTCTGAAATGAAGATCTTAATTAATTTAACTAATAAAATTAGACTAAAGCTGCTACTGTTTAAAGGAATAAATATATATAAAAAATAATTATAAACTTATGATTAATTTTACATGAATTATTCTATAGCTTACGGACTAGCTTATCAAATATTAGTTTTATAGAAATTATCAATAAAATACTAATCATAAATTAATATTAATCCAGTTTAATTTTTAATGTACCAAGATTTCTATATTAGGATGATAGAATTAAACAATTATTAACTAGAAAGTATTTTAAAAAGTTTTATGTATATCTCCTTACTGGGTGCAGATACCATACACTTAAATAATATTAATATTATTCTACTTTATATCAGTATTTATAAAGATAGCTAGTAAAACAATTCGAAAAAAAAATTATATAATAATTCTATTTAAGATATTTTAACAAAATTGCTAGAAGAAAGAAAATATAAACTAGATAAAAAATAATATAAATATATATATTTTAAAAAATAGGAAAAGATTCTATATAATTTATCATTAAAAACACAGAAAAACAGAATAACTGCTAAAGTATCGAGAACTATATATTATAAATAGATTAGAAAAGAAAATAAATCTATATAGAATTTCTAATAGCTGGTATAATAAATTTAAGTTTGAAGAATTTTAAATTTACCTATATATCTATTATATATAACTCCAGTAATAAGAACAATTCCTAAAAAATAATTTAGAGAAGAAAGTCAGGCTATTTTGTAAGCCTCTCATGCAATTAATATTACTAATTTGAATAATATTATAAAATGTCATTATCTATTATTATTATACATGCTATGGATTACTTTATGAAAGATCTATAAGATTATATATTAAATTATATTTCATATAACATCTAGTCTAGATAGTATTCTAAATCTTATTCTAATATAATTTTATTTTAATTACTTTTGATATATTAATTACAGTCATACTGTACAAACCAGGTAAAAATAATTATATATATCTAAAAATCTATTATTCTATAAATTTATTATTAGTGCATATCTTAGCTATCTGATTAAATATTATGAATTTCTATCACAAGAATATATAAAAGAACAGCAAGATCTACTTTTATAAATATATATTATATTTTTCTTTCTGAAAAAGTCTATATCATCTAATAAAAATAATCTTTTTATAACTATTTTAGTTTTTAATATATTCAGGACTTATAATAATACCTTATATTTATATTTATTATGTAATCTTTGAAAGTAATATATATTTCTAGTTTTTATTGATTAAGTTCTATTATTACTATATCAAATAATAGTTTAGAAGAAATTAGATTATTACTAGTATTCTACAGGACCCTTTATTATTTTTTATATTTTAAGTATTTTATGATATTAATCTATTTGATAATAATAATAATAGAAGTCCTTTTCTAATTAGATATATAAATAATATCTATATCTTCAGCTGGAATTATATCATCTAAGATAATTATTTGTGATTCCAATATATACATGCGCGTGCTGAGTAGTAACAATATAAATATATATCTATTCTTTTCTAAATCCTAAATGTAATCTGATTAATTTAATTAGATAATATCTTTTTATAATATCTTTTTATTATTCTCGTATCATGGAGCTTATTTAATTATTTCATTAATAAAGTATTAACGAGGTATGTAAAGAAATCCTATTATCTTGATATTCATTTTAATTCTGATTTCCCAGGAAGAATCTATTTGAGATAAATATAAAATAAAATAATTAGTCTAATCTCTACCTATCTTTGATTATTAGTTTAATCTAAAGAATGCTTCCCTTGAAACCTTAATATATATATATATATATAGATATTAGGATTCCAATATTCTAATTTTTATATGATTATTTTATATAATTTATACGAGATACAAAGAACTTCTAGAAAGTAGTATATAATATTATCAAAATTCTGAAAATATCTAATATTAATATGTTTACTATATGATTAGTGTTCTTTATATAATGTACTATATAATCCTTAAAATCTGTCTTTATATTATATCTCTTGATAGTATTAATGAATAAGCTATTAAATTAAATTGTTTACAGAATTTAATATTATTACTTTATCAGGTCTTTATAATATATATAATTATTATTTCATTACAGAAAAGAATCCCGAGTAAGATTTGATACTTTTTTGTATAGAAATATAGGAAAAATTTTTCTTTATTGTTCACAAATAAGAATCCAGTAGACTTATTTATTTTTAAAAATATTAATTTTATAATGAATCTTTTGATAGAGCCTGCTATAAATAACAACTATAGATTTAAAGAAACATATTTAAATAATATCAATAATTTAAGATTTTTATTTAAATAATAATGGCTACAGAGATGAGATTAATATAATAATAGTTATAGAATCTTATATTATCAGCTATTCTATAAGCTTAAATATAATATACATGATATATACTAGGGAATTTATCAGTATTACTTACGGATTAAATCAATAATCTTAATTTTAATTTTCAATTATACTAATATTCTTATTATAAAAGATATCTATAATATAATTGATTTTATTAATAACCAGACTGCTGTCCAGGCCTGTACTAATTTCTTTAGCTATTATTAATTAAATTTATATATTTTATTAAATATTATTATATATATTATTATTATATATATTAAATAATTCTAATTTTTTAGCTAGTTAATCTCTCTGCAGTAGCTTTTAGGTTATGAAGAACTTCTTAATAATAAGTATACTAGCTATCTTACTAAGACTTGTACTGGAAATATTTCTTAAAAAAGAATTATTAATATAGTTATTATTATTATTAGATTAATTTTATTTTTTTAATATATTATATATGCCTCAAGGCCCTGGCTAACAAAATATAAAAGATCTAGTAAATAACTAATTTCTATGGTCTTGATATGTAAAGAATTCTTCTAAAATTCATTTCTAAAATATTTATTCTATATACAGGCTTCTACTGGATGTAAAATTTTATTTTTATATAAATATAAATTGGGAGACGCTACCACCACACCAGCCAGGCTTCCTCCACACCAGCATTCGCTCATGCCACACCCTCTGCCTACCTTATAAAGTAAGGTTGCATCCATTTAAAGTAAGGCTTGGTTCTTATAACCAACAGTATCCTACCGCCTACTATTATAGAGCTCTTTGTTTCTAAGACATATATTCATACCCCAGGCACCAATATACTGGATCGGGAAGGCGGTGAGGGATATCAAAGAGGTTATATCATAAAGGGAATGAGCCTTGTCTTTTTAAGTAGGCGGAGGGTGTGGCATGAGCGAAGGCCGGTGTAGAGGAAGCCTGGCTGGTGTAGCGGTAGCGCCTTTCTAAAAAAACAGAATTATTTTTAGAAAATATTATTATAAACCACGGATTGCTAAAGTATATTATATTAAATAAAAAAAATAATAGCAGCTTATCACTCGCAGATAAATAAATAAAAAGAATTAAACAGTATCTAAGATATTATATTAATTGTTATTAAAATAATTAAATAAATCTATTACTTATAATATAGTTCTTTCATAATAATATTAATTATTTAATAACCAGAGTCTTATTATTCTATATTAATTACAGTTACTATCCAAGACTTTTTAAAATACTATTAAGGAAGCAACCAGTTATTAATATAATTAAAAATATTATTATATTTATAAAATATATACATGTCCAGTTATCCTGAGATATTAATTTCATAAATTTATAAAGTAAGATCTACTATAATTAATTATTTAGGAAAACTTAATTTTATTGAAAAAGAAAGTATTATTATCTTATAAAAATATTAAAATAAAATAATTAAGCCAGACACTTAATTATTATAAACTAAGATTTTTTATTTTTAAAAAAAAGTAATGAATTATAAACTAAGATTATTAAAATCAATGAACAAGATTTATCCAGTATTTTATATTTTGTTATTGAAAAGATTTTACTATTATTATAATTTAATAAATCTTTTTTTAGAAAAATTTATATAATATGCTATTCCACTCTTATAATTATTAAATAAAATCAAAAGAGAAAAATTTGCTGGAAGCAGTTTTAATATATAAAATAATTATAGAAAAACTTAAAATAACTTAATATATTATTAAAAAATAAAAAAAGATATATTATTTTTATTATAGTATTATTTATTTTCTTATTCTTGTAATATAGAAGTCCGGAGGAGGTTTATATTTTCATATAAATTAATAAAACTAAATATATTAATTTATAAAGATCTCTATCTAATCCTATTTATTAATAAAAATTATAGACTGGCTGAAAAATATTGATTCTTATTAAGCTTAATATTAACTAATATTTTTATTAAATTTATATAGATCCCGGCGTTAAAGATCTAATAATATTTTATATTTATTATGAAATTTATGAATATTATATATTATTATTATTTAATTTTATTAACAGCTTGACAGCCTTCCAGTAATTTATTATTAAGGTTTTTATAGATTTCTTAGATAAGTTTATTATTATGAATATTAATAATATATTAATCTTCAATAAAAATACAATTAAATATAAATTTTTTATATATTAAATTTTAAAGTATTTTTATATCACCAGTTTCTAAGTTATTATTTATAAATATAAGTTCTATATAACAAAAACTAAGTTTTTAAATTTTATAATCTGTATTTATAATATATATATATATATATAAATCCAGCTAAGACTACTATAATTACTCAATAATAATATTTTATAAATATTAAGAAATCTAATCTTTTTTAGACTTCTATAACTTCTATTACTGATTTATAAAAAAATATAGTTAAATTATAAAGTTTATAATTTAGTTAAGGCCGAAAATTATTTCTTATATAAAAAAATAATACTTATAAAAATATTTTAATTTTAGAAAAAGACTTTAATGTTTATATTTACATCAATATATTATAATTTCTCTAGGCCTATGCGGGTAGAAACTAATACTATTAATAAAATATAATATTTTACAATTTATTATTAAGACCATGTCCCTGCTTAAGTATAATTGTAAAAAACTATAATATAAAGATATTAATAATTATATAAATTCTAGCAGAGTAATATGCAGAGCTAAAAAATAATAATAAAAAGAACTCAATATTTTCATAGACTACTAAGTCTTGGAGTATTTTATATCTATCAAGAGATTTGATATTTAATAAATAAATTTACTAGACAGAGATACTTTTCTATTATTATTTTATTACTTATTATTATTTAAAAAATATTTTAATTAATTATTTTACTTATAAAATTCCTGTTACGGATTACTAAAATTATTATTTTTAAATATTATTAAAACTAGACTAGCTAGAGCTAAAGATTACTTTTCAATTTTTGTTTATATTTACCAAATTTATTATAATATTAGTTTTTACAAAATCAAATCTCTATATAATTAATTATATATTAAATGTTAATTATAATTATTCATATTTAAAATTCTTTTTTTTAAAAATATAATTACCAGACAGTAAGTTCTCTCTAAAAATAAATTATTATTATATTAAAATTAATTACTAATCTCTGTTATAGGACAAGTCTCTACTAGAGGACTCAGTTATCCAGCCTTATTACCACCTGCTGACTAATTAATATACATAAAACCTCAGATGCGCTGAGATTCCTGTTTAAATACCAGCTATTTCTTCTTATCCAATAGGTGATATATTCTTGGAACTAAAAGGCAATTTCTAATTAAGAATAATTTTTCTAGAAGAATCCACGGAACAGAGCCTGACTATATAACTAATAAAATAGAATAAAATAGAATAAAATAATAAAATAAAAAGAATAGAGTATAAATACAGTTCCTCGCCGATCTCATGAGTAGGTTAGAAGAAATAGAATAATAAGTAATAAAGTAATAAAGTTATTACCAGCAAGTCTAATAGAATGAATGAATATAAATAATTAAACTAATATATTAATAAATTATAGAATATTATTAATATATAAATTATAAATAATATATCTTATAGTACTATTATTTATATATAATTCTATAACCGAGACCCCTATACCCCGAAGTTAAATTATTTAATAAATAAAATAATTAAAATTATTCTAGATTTTAAAAATATACTTGTAGTCTAAGTTTTTTATAAATTTAATTATATATTTTAATCATATATCCCGGGTAGCTTACGTGTTTGGATAAAAGATAGTACAAAAAGAAGAATCCTATTATAATATTAAAGTATAAATAATACAGCTATTTATAAAGAAATAATACTAAAATTTAATAAGTATTATAAAAATAAAGATTAAAAAATAAAAATCTTAGAAAATTCATATCTTCTCTAATAAAATAACAGGAAATTTAAGAACTTTTTAAAGAAATATAATATTATTTTAATTTGAATTAATAATATAATATAGAAAGATATCCCCAAGATTATAATATTAGAAAGTTTAATTAAATATATTCTATTATAAATTATTATTAGTCTAGAGAAGAGTTCTTAGTATAGAAATATTATAATTAATTTTAATAATATAATTATAATATAAAATAAATAATGATTAAAGGAAAATACTGGAATTATTAATAATTTATATAAATCTAGAATCTTCGTGTAAATTTTATAAGTAATATAAGAAATACTATGAACTAGAAATATATTATTTTAATAATAAATAATAAAAAACAGAAATTATCTACTACATATAAGATATTTATAATTTTTTATATTTAATTTAATATATCACTTTGCTTACATAAATTTAAAAACTTTCATTTTTATAATAACTATTATACTTATCTAAAATCTTATTGATTAAATATATTTATTACTAGAAAAATACAAGACTTATTTAATTATATTTAATAATTTCTAAATGAGTATTTCTGCTGTAGCATCTTTCTTTATATAATTAATAGAAAAATATTTTTATTAAAATAAACATATAAGGAGAAAGATTATTGTTATTTGTTTTTTATTAATTCGATTAATAAAGCCCTGAATTGGCCTAGAATTGATATTATAATAGTAAATTATTTGATTTAATAAGCTAGACTAGTAAATCTAATTTTCAATATATAATCATAATTATTTTTAGAAAGCCTTAACTCCTAGAGTATCTTTATATATTATATATGTATATAAATAAAATATATTAAATTAAGTGTTCTTGTATTTTATATAGATATCTAGTTTATTTTATAGTTTTAATAATATTAAGATAATTTATAAAAATAATTGTTTTTATATTTACATTTATAACAAAGCAGAGCTCCACACCCGGTATATATTATATGAAATAAATATTTTAAATATAGACTCTGGAAAAATATATTAAATGTATAGATTATATAAACTAATTATTTAGTAAATCTGTTATATTCTATTAATTAAAGTTTTTCTAAAAAAAGGTAATAAGCTGAAAACAGAATTAGTTTTTTAATACTAATATGTCTTGAATAAAATTTTCAGTATTAGTATTATATTAGTAGAACAGTTAGTAAAATTCTTACTAGAAAGTTTTTTGTAATTGCTAAATTATTATAGAATAATTATCCAGTCAAGACTTTAGAATTAATTAACATATATAATAATTTTTTTTAAATACTAATCTAATTAGTAATCACTGAAGAAATTAATATAAATGTAGATAATAATCTGATTATTAATGAGAATAATTATATTACATATCTTAGATAATATAAATATAAACAAAATAAAAAATATAACTTGATAATAGAATCTATAAAATATAAATATTTAATAAAGACTAGAGTAATTGTTAATAATAATAAATATTTTAATAAATATTATATATATTATATCAAAGCCTATAGGATGGCTAACTGTATAAAAGTTTATAATTATTATATTATTATTATCTATCTAAATTTAAACAGAAATCTTGAATTACTGATATTAGTTGATTATTTTTCCTTTGAAATTTATAATTTCTCTTTATAACAGGCTTCACTAAAAAATTATTATAAAAATAATATTTTAAATTCAATAAATCTATTAGATTTTTATTAAATTTCTAAAAAAAATCTTATTTCAAGTTTCTGCAGAAAAGAAAATATCAGATTTTATTTCAAAAACTTTCTTATAATTAATTATTAATTATACGTATTATGAAATACCTGGTAGAATAATAATATCAGGTCTCATAAATAATTACGTTTAATAATTTATTTAAGAGTAAGACAGGAAGATATAATATAAAAATAAAAATAAAAAGTTATATAAAAGATTATATAAAGGATTTTTATAATCTCATAAAAAATGTAATAGTAGATACTTTCTATGGTTTTGAATAATATTAAATACTATTTTTTAAGTGTTTCATGGTTTGGTTGGGCTACGTAAAATAATTATATAAAGATTAAAAAATCAAAATTATAGTATATATATATTGAATGTTGAAAATAAATATTTTTATATTAGATTAATAATGTGAAATAAAATTTGGAATAATTATTTTAATTTATAGTTATGAATTTTCGCTGATTAATTATAATTTAAGATAAATATTGAGATATTAAAATTTCTTTACAGATTTAATTTTATAATTTTATAAAATAATTAATTAAATTCTATAATACAGAAATTATAAATAAATAATGTAAAAATATATTATTTGATTACATAAATCAGGCTGTATTCAGCGAATAAATTTAGGAAGTATATATTTATTTTTATTATTTAATATATAGATATATATATATATCAAAATTAAAAATAATTATTTGGATTTAAACGACTCCAGGTAAAATTATAAATATCATTATAAATTTCATTAAGAATATTTCTGTTATTATTATTAAGCAGGCCAGTATTATAAAATTCAAAAAGTATAAAAAATGATACAAAATCCAGTAAAATAATAATTATAATTGGATATTTTTTTGAAAATATTATTGTATTAATAATAATTATATACATTATTAAAGATTTTATAATTAATCAATACCAGAGGCACCAGCTACTTTCAAAAATTATATATTAAATAAATATAAAATATTATTATAGATTCTAAATATATTAAAAATTTTAAAAAATATAAAAATATTTATTTTACTAGACAGCGTGGATTTTCTTCAAAAAATATATATACTAAATAATTATAAAGATATTTCTGTTATTCTTTTATATATTTTTATATTAGAAATTTATAAAATTTAATTAGGTAGCTGAGATATATAATAATAATGAATTTTAAAAATTTAATTAATTATATGTATGAAAATTATTAAATAGCAAGTTTTAAAATTTATGAAGTTAATTTTACCTGATTCATATAATATAATCATTAATAATATATAAATATAGATAAAATAGTAACTATAATACAGAAATATATTTAATATTTTTAAGAATATCTTCTTAATTTAGATTAATATGTATTATAAAATAAAATAGATAGTATTAAAAGACAGTTAAACATAACTTTTTAAGAGTTTAGATCTTTAAAAGCTTTATGGATGTGTTTTACAGGGGTACTAATAAAAATAAAAGTATTTTTTTATTATAACTATAAGAATCTCCGGGAAGCTTGATATTCTAGTCAAGTATTATATTAAAAATGTTTTTAATAAATTATTCATATTATTATAATTAATATATAAAATTCTACTACTACCTTATATAGCCAAGGACTTAGTTTATCATATTATATAAAATAATCCTGCTTAGAGACTAAGAATAAGACTATAATTATTTAAAAGAAGAATTATTATAGTAAGAACTATCAAGCCTCCCAGAAATAATCCTATATTTAATTATAAAATTTTACATAAAGCTAGTCTCAGAATACTAAAACAGTTCATAATTATTTTTATAAAAAGATATCTGTTCTATTATTACAGTCAGTAATAATATAATAATGAATATAAATAATAAGAGGTTTTCTTTATACAGAACTCCTGGCTGTCCAGATTGATAAGATTAAATTAATAAATTATTAATAAAATAATAGATATATAATTTTTAATAATAATCAAAACAAGGACTTCTTCAATCTTAATTTTAATAATAATAATCATCAATAATTAAATTATAACTTATTATTATTAATTAATAACTTAAGTGCTAAAAAATCTCCTAGTTATATTATATGGTTTTAATAAGAGGAAGATAAGATTTTAATATAATAATAATTTAAAAACTATATTTAAATTATCATATATTATAAATTATTATATACACGCAAACTTCACATTGCTATTAATATAGTTATATAATCTATATTACAAAAATATTTAAAAAAATATCCTGGGTCCACCTTTTTATTAATAAAAGAATAAATTAAAAATATAATTTGTTTAATATTATTTTTCAAATTTTCATATTCTAAATTTTCTGGGCCTGGGTCTTATAGAAGCTGAAATTATTTATATATAATATAAAGCTTTATATTTGAGTATTAAAAATTCTTTATAAAATTAAAGATATTATCGTAAAGATCTAGTTATCGGTAATTTAATTTATATTATATGATATATATATTATTAAAATATAACTACCAAGGCCCCGAGGCAGAAATATAATTATATTAATAACTAAATTTAATCTAAAGCTACTGTTTTCTAAAAGAATATTTATATATAATAATTAAATGATTAGATCATTATTAATTTATATATCAGCTGATTAACTACCAGCTTTATAAAAATTAGTAATAAAAATTTCTAAATTAATCATAGTTTAATTTGATTTTTAATTTAATAAGATACCTGTGCTAGAATAATAAAATTAGATAATGATTTATTTAAAAATTATATTAAAATATTATAGTTATATATATAAATATACATTAATATTCTGCCTGGGTACAGGTATTATATTTTTAAAAAATATTAATATCTATCAAAGTAGTAAATAAAATAATTTTTTTAAAAAATAGACTATATAGTAATCCTATTCATAATATATTAATAAGATTAAATATATGAAGGAAAAGATAAAACAGGTATAAAAATAATATAAATATATATAATAATATTTTCTAGACATTTATATCTAGGACTATGTGATATTTATATATATAAAATACTTATAATCCTATAAATTTTTTATACTTATTCTAATACATTATATTACTTTGCTCGTATAGATAGGAAATAATGGAACCTGTACCCTGCAAAAGCACGCCCACCAACGCTTTTAGGAATCAATTAATCCCAAAATGTTATATTTAACTGTTCTCTAACACACTCTATGCCGCTTTTCCGGCATTTCTTAATAATATATGGTCATAATATTATAAAAAGCTGCTGGAAGAACTATATAATCTTAAGTAATTAAACTAACTATATATAAGAATCTGTATATACAAGTAAATAACTTATTAAATAATATTAAGAATTTTAAATATTTTCAGAAGAGGAATAATAAATATAAACTTCTAAAAAAATATTTTTCTGAATTTTCTAAATATTATAATCATATTTATAAAGAAAGTAGCAGCGGTCCTTTTTTTAGATATGATTATAATAAATTTTATGAAGATTAATAATACTGTATATTTATAATAAATTAATTAAGTTAAATTAATTAAATTTATTATAATTTTAGAGAGCAAGGGCTCTGCACTTGTTATAATATTATGTTTATTTTAAAAATAATAAAATAAAGATTTATATTAATCTTTAAATTATATATTTCTAACTAGCTTGATTAAGTATAGATAAAGGATACTAAACTAATTTAATTGATTTTTATAAAAATATTAATTTCAACTAAACTAGAATCTCAAGTAGAAGATCTGGAATTATATATATAAAATATTTTTAATATAATAATCTAACTATTTTATTATAGAAACTGAAATTTAATTAATTAAATTAATAAAAATATAACTATCTGCGGATATTTGAAGATTTTGAATTATGAGATTATAATTAAAAAAGTTTTTTTAAGCAGTAATATATTCTTTATTATATAAAATATAAAAGATTAGAATATTTTATATATATAAATATTCCTGGATTAAAGTCCTGGATGTGGATACAGTATTTGAATATTATAAAATTATTATTATTATTATTATATACCATGGATTATTCTATAAAAAACCTGCAGGATTATATATTAAACTATATTTTATAAAATATTTAATCTAAATAATATTCTGAATTCTATTTTATAACAAGTACTGCCCTAAATTAAGTAATTATCATTAAAACTATTTGATATATATTCAAATTATTTATATTATTTTATTTATTAATATTATTTTATTACTATTATTTTACTTATTTTTAATATATTAATTACAGTTATACTATATAAGCTAGATAAAAATAATTATATAAATTTAGAAAATTACTATTCTATAATTTTATTAAATATAATTGATAAGACTTTTAAAATTTTTATTATTATATATTTTAATTATCTAGTTAAACATTATAAGCTCCTGCTATAGAAATATATAAAAAAATAATAAAAATATTTCTATAAATATATTTTATATTTTTTCTAGAAAAGATATGTATTATCTAATAAAATAAATATTTTATTATCATTTCTTCTGATTTTTAATATATCTAGCTAGACCTTATAATAATATCATATATTTATATTTATTATATAATTTTCAAAAGTAGTAAGTATTTTTAATATTTATTAATTAGATTTGAAATTTTTTATAATCAATATATAATTATTATCATACTGGAGGGTACCTCTAAGAAATATTAAATTATAAGCAATTTTTAATAAAATTCTTTATTATTTTTTATATTTTATTTATCTTATAATATTAATCTGCCTAGTAATGACAACAGGAATCTATTTATAATTAGATATATAAAAAATAGATATTTTTTTCCTTTAAGATTTTATTATCTGAGATAATTATCTTTAATTTTATTATATATAATATACTGAACAGTGAAAAAGAACATATATATTTGAATTTTTATTTATTAAATACAGCCTGGTTTATCTAGTTAGATAATATATTTTTATATTATTTTATTTTTAAAATATTTAATATTATATATTTTTTTAGATAACTGGAATTATTTATATAATATTTTATATAGTTCTCAAGATTTACTTTTACACCAAATTTCCTTATTTTATTTTTAAATAAATTATCAAAAATACTTATTTATAAATTTTAATATCTTTATTTTATCAGATACTCTGTAGTATATGTAATCAATAATTAATTATAAAAAAGCTTTTAAGTGAGATCTGATATTTTTTTTATTGAAATTTAAAATAAATTTTACTCAGTCTTTGAAAAAATCTAATAGAATTATTTAATTTCAAAATTATTAATTTTATAATAGTTCTCTCCTAATAAAACCCGCTACAGACAGAGATTATAAATATTTTAAAAAAATAATCATAATAGTACCAGCAGTTTAATACAGCTAATTTATATTATGTTCATATTAATTAATAATAGCAGCCATGGCAGCAATATTAATATAATAATAATTATAAAATCTTATATAATTAACCACCCCGTACGCTCTGATATAATGTATATAATATATATTAAAAAATTTATCAATATCAATATAATTCAAATTTTTAGTAAACAGCCATATCTTGCAGATTATATTATTAATAATTTTAATTATAACTCTCTTATTTTACTGATTTTCATATTTCTAGAGATATATAATATAATATCTTTATTAATAATCAAATTACAATTTAGACCTGTACTAATTTCTTTAATTATTATTAATTAAATTAATATATTCTATGAAATAATATTATATATATTAATTAATTTTATTATCTTAATTAAATAATCTTTTTATAATAATTTCCTGGCCATAAGAAAGCTTCTGGTAATAAATATATTAATTATTTTATTAAGATCAGTGCTAAGAATATTATCTAAAAAAGAAATATTAATATTAAATATGATAATAGATTAATCTTTATTTTAGTATACTGCACGCGTCTTAAGACTTTAATTAAGTAAAAATAAAAGACCCAGTAAGTAATTAATTTATTAATTTATAAATTATAATATATATTCTTCTAGAACTTATATTTAAAGTATTTTTTTTATATATAAGCTTGCACCAGACATGGAGCTTTATTCAAATATAAAATAAAATAAAAAAATTATTCCTATAAGTTATCTAAATACTATTAAAGCTATAGGATTGATTAAATATTCATATAAAATAAAAAAAATGATTAGTTTAATATATTTTATTTTTATATATATAACACACAGGCGTGTATATAAAGATATTTAAATTAAAGTTTTTATAAATAATTATAGATATATACTTAGAATTAGATTTATTAATCTAGCCTGCAAAGCAGCGCAGTTTACTATTATAATATAAATTCTAGATTAATTCAGGGCCTTACTAAATAAGACACTAGTAAAAAAAAATAATAATATTTTTTATACTTCTATAAAATAATAATAATAATAATACTTTCTTATAAAATTATAATAAAACTGGTAATCTTATTCTCCTGTATATTTATTTTTATAATAATATTTTTTCTGCTGGCCACACAGAGAAGAGTATTATAACAGAAATATTAATTTAAAAATAATTAATATAATTAAATAGATCTTATATCTTTCTAATAGTAGATATATCCAGTAAACAGGATCTCAGGTGAATATAATATATTCTTATATAGATCAGAAAAGGCTCTGATCCACATAAGCAAAGTAATATAATATATTAAAATAAATATAAAAAAGTTTAGAGAATTGCAAGTATTTTTTATATATAAATATTATATAGCCTTAGATATAAGTAATCCTTCTGGCTGCCCTGACAGCTGTCTGGCTGCTAGATTAATATTATCTACCACTCAGCCGTAGGGCCGACATAAGCATATATGAATAAACCAATGCCTGTATAGATCAGAAAGAGTTTTAATGTATATAAAAATATATTATGTTCATTTAAAATCTTATTTACTAAATATACTTACTGCTAGAAAGATACAAGGTTTATTTAGTTATACTAATTATTTTTAGATAGATATTTTTATCATAATAATCTCTTCCTCTGTAATGGCCGAAGGGGGGGTATTATAAGAACAATAAATATATAAAAAAATAAAATTATTACTATTCTTCCCGCCCAGTATCTTACTTAGTAGAATCCTGAATTAGTCTAAAATCTGTATTATAAGAATAAACTATACTGCTTTATGAATCAGATTAATGTCTGATTTGTAGTACTTGTTTGTAATTATTTATAAAATATTTAAATATTCTTATATATATACCTGCGTGTTTTATAAGAATAAAATATATTAAATTAATTAATTCTTATCCCATATAGGTATCTAGTTAATTTTATAACTTATATAATATTATTATAGTTTATAGAAGTAGTTCTTTTAATTTATATTTATATCGGGACAAAGCTCTATATTTAGTATAAATTTATATCTAAAAAGATTTTTTAAAAATAGACTAACAAAATATATTATATTTATAGATCTTATAAATTGATTTTCTACTGAATCTTCTATATTTTATTAGCCAAGACCTTAAGATAAGTATATTATACTAGAAAGTATTAATATCTTGTTTCTATATAACAATCTCAGTATTAATCTTAATATAATATAATCAGTATATTTATTATCAGAGATTTTTTTATAATTAAAAAAATATTATAGAAGAATCCTCCAGCCAAGATCACAGGGTCGGTTAACATATATAATAATAATACATAAAATATATTATTTTAATTAATAATAATTAAAGAAATTAATACAGGCCTAGATAATAGTCTGGTTATTAATAGATAAATAATTTATTTATTTCTAAAAAATACTGGGATTAGTAAGATAAAAGTATTATAATTATTAATAATATAATTCATAAAATATAGTTATTTGTTTTGAACCAGAGCTATATAAATACTAATAAATTTTCTAAGATATATTATATATATTATATTAAAATCTACAGAATAACAGATAATATAAATTCTTATAATTATTATTATTTTAATATTACTTCCATCGCTGCTGCTGTCAGTATAAATATAATATAAATTAATTATATTAAATTATTAGTACTGCTTAAATATTTTTTCTTTTAGATTTATAATTTCTTTTTATTGTAAACTTTATTATAAAGATTATTGTAGAATTAATAATTTTAAAAATAAATAAATTTATTAAATCTTTATTTAAAAACTAAGCAAGACCTATTTTAAGCTTTTATAAAAAGAAAAATATGAGATTTTACTTAATATCTTTTATAGTTAACTATAAATTATATATATTATAAAATATTTAATAAAATAATAATACCAGGATCTGCAGGCTGCTGTCTTTAATAATATATTTAAGAATAAAATAAAATAATATAATATAAAAATAAATCTTGAAAACTATACAGAATATTATGTTAAAGAATTATATAATTTAATAAAATATATAATACTAGATATTTTTTATAGATTTAATAATATCAGATACTACTTTTTGTAAAAGTTTTATATTTCATATAAGTTATATAAAGCAGCTGTACAGAAATTAAGTAATTAGAATTATAATATAAATGTATATATATATATATATAATACAAAATAAATATTCTTTATATTAAATCATAACTAAAACTAAAATAAAGACTAAGTTAATTACTTTAATTTATAGTTATTTTAAATAAATTCTTTCTAATAAATCGAAATTAAGATAAATATTAAAACAATAAAATTTTTTTTAGATTTAATTCTAATATTTTATAGGTAAAATAGTTGATCCAGTTCTATAATATAAAAATTATAAATAAATAATATAAGAATATATTATCTGATTAAATTGAATTAAATAATAATTTAAATATATTTTTTTATTTCTACTACTCAGCATATATATATATATATGTTTAAATTAAAAATATATTTTAAATAATAAGATTCCAGATACAAATATAGATATTAATTATATATTTAATTAAGAAAAGATAATATAACTATTTTCTGAAAAAAGATATAATATATATCTATAAAAGTATTTTTATAAATATATATTATATCTTTGTAGTGGAAGCTCATAATACTTAATTAAATAATTAGAATATATAATAATAATAGATTCAGAAATCTTTTTTATTTTTTTTATATATATACTTATATTATCTCGATACTTATTTTATTTTGTTTTTTTTTATTTATTTTTAATATATTCTAGATAGAATTAATATATAATTTATTTCTTAGAAGTTAAACTAGATTAATATTAATTTATAATTAATATTTTATTATTAATTTATATAAGACTAGCAGCTGATCAGCTAGTCTGTAAATTATAAAATAATTTATATAAAATTAATAATAATCTCATAGTTAATTTTTTATACATAATCTTTTTTTTAAAGAGCAGCAGTCCTAGTTTAATATTTTAATTAATAATTAAATTAATCAAAATCTCTGTCTTAGAATTTTAAAAATTATATTCCAGTATAGTTTATATCAGATAATATAAATTATAATTATTTATAACTAGATACTTACCGCGGATGTTTATAATTTTATAAAAGATTTTTTATATATTAAAATATCTTTTTATAATTCAGAATTATAAATATTATATATACCAATAAACTTATCTTCAGCAAGACCCCGAAAAACCAGGATACTAAAATATTAAAAATAATATTAAGTAAATTATATTTATAAATATTTTTTTATTAATAAAAAACAGACCCAGAATAATTTCATTTTAATTATTTTTTTTAATATAAATTATATAGCTATATAAAAGGAGTTCTATAGAATTTATATATATATATATATATAATTATTTATATTATTATATTATTAATATTTATAATTATTATATTATTAATATTTATACTGAATATTTTTAAAAATATATTATTCTTAGTAATACCTTCTCTCTGATATATTGTAATTTTATTATAATAATTTTTATTTTATTATTAAATTAACTAGAATTACTATATACTAGACTTAATTTTAAATGAATTTTTTTATCTATTTTTTAAATTAAATTATTTCAATTTTCATCTATTAGAATTTTAATTTTTTATTCTTATATTTTTAAATTTCTTTTTATATTTTATAGAGAAGATCTGCTATAGAATTCTTTAAATTAAAATATATTATTTTAAATTTAATAATTATAGATAAATAGATCTATAGTACCAGGAAATCTAGAATTTTTATATTATTATTAATATTTTTATTATTTATAAATATATATTAATGCCCGTAGATATCCTTTTTTATAAATATATTTTTCTAGTATTTATTTATTTTTATATAATTATTTAAATTATTTTTATTAGTATTCTTCTAGTCTTCTAGAGAATTTTTTTATTTTTTTAGAAATTTATTATCTTCAAATAGGTTTGTTTATAATATAAATAACAGTAAATTTTATTTTTATTTTTTTAATGAAAAAATATATTTATAGAATTCTTCCTCCCAGACTAGTATTAAATTATAAAATTAAATATTATAAGTAATTTTATCTATTGAATTTATTAGAGATTTAAGTATAAAATCTTTCTAGATTTTATATTTAATATAATTAAATTTTATTATAATCAAGAATTTACATTTCTCATAATAATAATATTATTATTAAAATATATATATAATAACAAGTAATTCTTGGTTATTTATAAAATAATTATATTTTATATATATTATTTTATTTAAAAAATATAATGAATCACCAGCTCCTTTTATTTATGATTATAATATAATTATATCAATTTATATATTTAAAAAATCTATTTCAGGCTTGATTTATAATTCTAGATTAAAGTATTATAAAGATAATATATTTTAAAAACTTTCTAATATTTTAAGTAATTTTTATATCAGCTGGAAATCTTAGAAATTTATTAAAAAATATATATTTTTTAAAATTTTATTTTAATATTATAAAAAGTCCTGATTTTTCTTTCTTTTTTTAATATATAAGTTCTGTGAGGAGAATAATAATATTAGAATAATTATTTATATATTATTTAAAAAAATTTATAATTTTTATAAAATTAGGATTACATATAATCTTAGATTCTAGTTATAATTAAAATATAATAATTTATTTCTTTTTTATTAAGTTTTTTTTTCTAGCCTGATTTCAAAATTTCAAGTAATATATTTTATATATATAAAATTTATATTTAGAGATTTTTACTACAAGCTGGCATTTTCTTAAGTAATCTAATATTATTTATATATATGTAATATATTTTTTATGATTTTATATATATATATATATATATATATTATTATTATTATTAAAATATACAATATAATAAATATTTTAGTAAATTATTTAATATATAATTTATATAGCTCTGGAAAATAACAGGCATATTAATTATTATAAATATAAAATGTAATATTCTATTTATCATTTTTTTTATTTAAATATGATAATAGATTTTATATAAATCAAAATATATAAAAAATTTTATCTTATTAAAATAATTTATTATCTTATTAATCAATAACAGATAATATTAATCTTTATAAAAAATTATATAAAATCTCCAGTAACTATGCAGAGATATAATATATTATTTTTTTAGAAAATAAATAAAATAAATATACCTGCTGAGCATTAGAAAAATAAATTTTTATTTTTATTATAATATAATTATAATATATATATATAGAATTTAGAGCTTAGTCTCTGAGAAATTATAGATTAATTAATATAAAGATTATTTTCCCGCTTTTAATCTAATTATATAATTATAATTGAAATACAATATTAAAATATTGTTTATTTTGTAAGAAAATGGTTATAAAACTATTATATTTATTTAAAAGCTCCGGTATAATATCTATATTTATATATTTATTTTATTATTATATTTTATTATCTATATATAGATTGTATCTAAATTTATATAAATTTATATCATATAAATATAAGTTTCTTTTATAATAGTACTGATCTTCTTTTTATTACTTATTTTAAGAAATATTTTATATATAATAATATTAATATACTTTATTAATATGTAGATTCTATCTTTGCAGCTACGATATGCTTAATATTAAATAAGAATATTATATACATTTATAATATTAAATTATTATTAACTGGATTTCTCCTGGTACTTATAATCTATAATATTAATTATAAGATTATATTATTTATATAAAAATATATAATATTTATCTAAAGTCTTTATATAATAAAAAACTTAATAATAAATTTAGAAAGATACTATTATTATACTAGCTAGATTTTTTTTATATTAATCTTTATTTATGCTATACTTTTTACTTACTTTAAAAGGAAAGATTTCTTCCATTTAAAATAAAATTTTATTTATTTATAATAAAACTTGAGTTTTATTATAAATAAAAATACATTATTTTCATGATTAAGCTATTTATTTATTTAAGATACTAGAATTATATTTTAGATATAAAATTATTTAAGATAATAAGTATACTATAAGAAATATAAAAAAATTATATTTTAAATAAAAAAATTTTCTTTTTAAGGTAAGTAGAAAGTATAATATAAATAAAGATTAATATAAAAAAATTTAATTAATATAGTAATAGTATTTAAATTTAATTATTATTTTATTTATAATTAGCTTGTGAGGTTTGTTTATATATTATAATTTATTAATTTATATATAAATACAGATTCTTTAGATATATTAATTATTATTTATATATTAATAAAATTAAATTATTTTGATAATTAAAGTCACAGTACTGCTGCTATATATATCTAAAATTTTTTATTTTTTTTATATTATAGTTATTAGGTAACAAGCTATTATATATTCTAATTTTCAATATAAATAAAATTTAATATTGAATATATAATTATTTATTTTTATTTAAGACTTTCCTTCTACTATATTTAAAACTATTTTAAATTTCTATTTTACTTTTATTTTTTAAATCTTATATTATTTTGATATGTAGTCTTTAATAATTTGAAGAATTTTATAAAAAAATTACATATATTTGACTTCTTAAAGTATTTCAGGATTTTTTTATAAATATTTCTTTAATATCTGAAAATATAAATAATCTTTTTATTTAGTTTTTATATATAACTCTAGAAGCTGGATATACTATTGTTAAATATTTTATTATTATATTATTATTTTTACTGGAGAAATAGCAGGAAATAAAAATAAGAAATAATATTTATTATTTTTAAATTATTTTTTTATTATATTTTTCATTTATTATAGGCTTAGTTAATAATTTTATTATATATATAAAAATTTTCTTACTTTTTCCCGGGAGTTTTTCTGCAGTAAAAGACCAGTAAAAAATCTTATGATTTAAAATATTAATAATTTATATTTTCTATTATCTTATTTAATTCTCTAGATTATTTTTATAAATATAATTTTTAATAATTATTACTAAGACTTAAGAAAAATCCTGTTAAATTTTATAATTAATCTAATCAGATTAACAGCTTTTTATTAGAAATAGCTCTATATAAGTAATAATATAAAATTTAAATAAAAGAATTTCAAATAATATTTATTTTTTATTTTTTATTATTTTTAAATAATTCAGATACTTGCTTATTAATAATTTTTATTTACTAAATTTATTTAACAAGATTCTATATATATATATATCTCTAGCTTTATTTATTTAGATACTAATATTTAATTAATTAAATAAAATAAATTATTATTTATTTATATTTATTTATATAATTTTTATTATTTTATTTATATTTTTATAACTAGAAAGCTCCTGCTTTAGTAGATTTCTAATATTTTAAGATTTTCTATATAATTATAATATATTTAATAGTTAAATAGTTTATATAATTGAACAGTCTACTTTTTTACTTAAATTATTCAATATCAATAAAATAAAGTTTTTAATTTAATATAAATACTTATAAAAATGTTATATAATTAAAAACTAGGTGGTTTTTAGTACTGTATATATTAGTAATTAATAATAAAGTACTTAATACAGCATATAAGTATATATAAAAAAATTTTTTATAAATAAAAATTAAAAAATTTAAGATTTAATCTTAAATTTTTTATTATTTTATATTTTTTTATTTTTATTAGATTATATCTTTATTTTTTTAATAATAATATTCTCTATAAAAATTATTTATTTTCTTAAATACTTTTTCTTTTATAATTATTATATATAGCTAGTGAGTAGTTTCTTATTTTTTAACTAATATAATTAAATTTGTTATTACTAGCTTATATCCTTTAAAAAGTTAATATAATATAAAATAAATAAATAAAATTAGATTTATTTATTATTCCTTAAAATAGCTGTTCTACTGTATTCTGATGTTTTAAAAATATTTTATATTATATATATAATATTTAAAGTACTGAGTCACTTGACTAATTAAAAAAGATAATATTTTAAGATAAATATTATATTAAAAAAGTATTTATTTAAAACCTAAAGAACTAAGATTCATTATTTTGAATCTATTGATAATATTTAACTTTATTAAAAATTATTAATATATTTTAGAATAGACCTCTAAAAAGTTAAATTTATTAATATAATTATAATTATATTATACCTGCTTTTAAATCATGTCTCTATATATATATTTAAATATACTAAAACAACTAATATCCAGAGGTTAAAATAGATAAGATAAATATATAAGTATATATATATATATATATATATTTATAAATAATATTATTTTCAATACAGATTTAATTAAATTTAGAAATTAAATAATTATTATAATTATTAAATACCAAAAGACTATACTTGTTTATTAATTTATTTTTAAATCCACGGGATAAAATGCTTTTGAAATTATTAAAATTAATTATATTAATAATTTAATTATTATTATTAATTTTAATTTTGTAGATAAAGAGAACAGATTAATTTTTATATTAGATTTTAAAATATATTTTATCTTTGAAGATTAGGATTAAGAGTAGAACTATTCTAGTAAATTAAATATATTCAACTAAAATAATTTATTTTTAATTTTTTTAATTAAATTAGAGATAGCCAGCCTGCTTTCTAGAAATTAATTATTATCTTAATTATAATAATTATTTTCATAGCAAATCCTATTTTATTAAAATTAAAGATATTATTTAATAAGATTTTATATTTCTCTATAATTTTCTGGATTTAATTAAATTAGTTTTTTATAATTTCAGGATCCTCTATTCAAGCTTTTTAATAATTATATTATCTAGTATAACAGGTTCGGAGGGTCTTATAATATTTAATAAAATTATAAATCCAGTTAATATCTATCTTTTTAGAAGTTGTATAATTTTATTTAAATAGAATTAAATTAATTATATTTTTAATTTTAAGCAACCGGGGACTTGCACCTTGCTTATTTAAAAATAAAATCTATTTAAAAAGTAAATCTTTTTTATTTTATAATAATTTTTAACATGCATGGACTATATCTCTAGTAAGATCAAATTTAGATAGTTAAGCGCGGAGGGTTGTTCAAGTAATATTATAAATATATATTATTTAATAAATACTGGTGATTTAGTTTTTTAAAAATTTTAATAATTAGAAAGATTTTGTCTTCCTGTTCCACCTGTGCTTTTAATGAGATAGGCATTTTTGGTGGAATAGTATTGGGTAGGAATTTGAGGGGGTGGGCCGTCCAACTGTGTGGGCCGCCCAGCTGTTGAATATGTTATAATCTTAGAATTTCTAATATTATTAATCAGATTATATACCTATAATATTATATAAAAATTTAAATATTTTTATAAATATTATTCATATCTAGAATACAGGCAGTTTATTTAATAATAATATTTAATAATATATATATAGAGTATTTCTAGTATTATGAAAATTATCTTGGTATAGGTACTTATTAGATATCTAAAAGAATTCTTTAATAAGTAAGAATAAAATAAATTATATATTTTATTTAATATATAAAAAATATAAAACATAGTATCTTATAAAAAATAATATTTGTAATTTCTTAAAAATAAAGATTTTATCATCTTACACCTGCTGTAGGAGGTCTATATATATATTTATAATTATTATTTTTGATAGAGGATTCAAGTTTCTGTTTAAATATTTAGTATATTATTTTTATATATAAAATAACTATCTGGTTAAAGTATTTACAGTAATTTATATAATAATAAAGATATAATAATAAAGAAATAAATAGAAATTATAAAATCTAATTATTTATTTTAAATATAAATATATAAAAAATAAAATACCTGCTGATGAAAGATTTTCTTAAATTCTATAGAATATAATTTAGAAATTTCTCTAGAAGATATAAGTATTATTATGAACAGAAAATAATTTTATAAATATTTTATAATTTTAAAAAAAATAATCTATATACCTGGACCTATTTATTTATATATAAAATATTTTCAATAAAACTAGGATTGTACTAGTACTGGCGCGCGTATTTATATCAATATTGATATATTAAATTCCTTATATCTTTTGCTATATAATTATAATTATATATAATATTATATCTGACTATATTCTCTTGCCAATCTATGCAAGAATATTATTTAATAATTTCAAAATTATATTAGTAAGTAAAGTTCTGAAGATTATTCCAGATATTAATTAATATAATTTATAAAATCCTTAACATTAAATATAGAAGTTAACTAAATAACATAAATAAAATTATTTTTATTAAGATTCTATTATATTTATTATTAGAATTGATATCTAATTAGTTAACTGGTATATTAGTAAGATAAAATAATAATTTATCTATTTAATATAAAGTAAGCAAGATAAATAATATTAAAGATAAATATTAATAGAATTATTAGATTAAACAAAAATTATTATTTTCAGATTATATATTAATAAATTACTGTAAATAGTCTAGTACAGCAGTCTATACTGCTGCTAATACAATTAGATTAGCTGTAGGGTCTAATAATAATTTTATCAGGTCTCAATAACAGCTGTCTCATTTTTTTATCAGAATTTTTTTATATAATTATTCTTTTAATATAGTAATATCCTTGTCTCTAGAACGTTTATATTATTTAGAAATCTTATTAATTCTGATATTAATTAAATATTCATTATTCATAATTTAATATAAAAAAAAGTTTCATAATGAATTATAAAGAATTACTGCGAGCTTACTTCTAGTCTAATATCTTAAATATAAAATATGATTTATCAAATCTTCTATAATAAAAGAGTAATCAGAACTGTTAAAAGTAATATAAAAGATATAATAAGTTTAATTATATATATAAATATTAGTTATTATTTCACTTACAACTGATTACTGGTATTTATAGTACTATTGAAATCGAAATTAGACAGTCCTTGTCTTTATTATAAAATTGATATATTTATTATCTAATAATAATTTATTAATTCAATTTTATTAATTTAGACAGCCAGGGGCTCTGTATAAAAAAAACTTATTATTATTTATATTTATTATTATATTATTATTAATATAAGAAAATAATTTTTTTAAATATTTTTTTTAGAATTTTATCCAATTAATATTTATAATATTTATCAGCATAGCAGCCCAGTAATAGATATTCATAATAAATAAAATATTTAATTAATAAATATAAATACATTAAAAGATTACTTCTTTTAACTATATTAATATTTATATTAATAAAAATTCTAATATGTTTATAATATTTAGATATTATATCTACTCCCAGGGTCTTGATCTAAGAAATATTTATATTTATAAAATACTCTATATTTTTTAAATTATATATAATAACAAATATATTACTATCTAAAAAAATCTGTCTAGCTATGATCTTATAATTTGAATTTTTAATTTGAAATTTTTAATCTTTATAAATAGTAATATTTTTTATTAATTTAATTAATTAAAACCTGATTTTTATATTAGAGCAGCTGGACTACTTTACTAAAAGTTATTTAATATATATAATTTTAAATTCTTTACTAGAGATTCTGGCTTGGCCGGAGCTATTATTTTATAAGGACTAATTTAATTAGATTAATATTATCATTCTTAATATATATCTTATCAAGCTACTTATTATCTATAATCTAAAAATTTATATAATTCCTCATCTTACTGCTTCTAAATATATATATAATGTCAAGATAAATACAGAACCCCTGCTTTCTAATATGATGATAAACTTAATTAATTTAACTTAGTCAGCTTATTATAAGTAACGTAACTGCCGGCCGCATCGGCCACCCAGTACACCGCCCAACACGTTTCTACATGCAACCACTCTTTCTATCAAAGGCAGTGAATTAGCGATAAGTAGTACAATGATTCTAGGGCGGTGTACTGGCTGGCCGGCGCGGCCGGGTGGCCGATGCGGCCGGGAGTTACGTTATATAATATTTTTAGTTTCTATAAGATTTTTTATAATTATATTTAAAAAAGAAAGTTCTATCATTCTTTTGAAAAAATATAATTATAGGTTTTAGAAAGTTCAGAAGAATATCTTTTAAAAGTCTATATTTATTTTTCTGAAAATATTCAAAACTATTGATATCATCTAGTAAGGCATTTACTTGTATATGTAAATTTTTATGTATAATTAATTTAATTATTTAAAACTATATAATTCATTTAGTTTGTTTTTATGATATTATAGTTATATATTGTAAAATACCAGAAAAATAATATAGATAATCTTAAAGGCAGTTAAATATAACTTTCTAAGAATTTTAATCTCTAGAAAGCCTTGGTAGATATACTTTGATAAAAGTAATAGAATTTTCTTTATTCTTATATACAAATTCTTATATATGGTCAGTTTAATTAAGATTATATAATGTTCTAGTAAGACTTTATAATATTTTAGCTACATAGTATTGAAAAAGTACTGAAAAAATAATATAAATAGTATTAAAAAGTAGTTAAATAATTTTTTAAGAACTTAATCCCTAAAAGCCTTGTAAATATATTTTTATAGAAATACTAGTAATTACTATTTTTAAATTATTTTTAGATTAAGGCTCTGGAAATAAATATTATATACATCAGCTAGATAAGGTTCTAGAAAAAGATTATCAAAAGTCCTTCGAAAATAATAATAATAAAATTCACTAATAATTTTACTATGAGCCAGCTTATTTATATTGGAATATTATTTAGTTAAGATTATTTCAATATTATAATTCTTAATCAAGGTTAATATTCTATGGTATTATAATTATAAAAATTATAATTATATATTTTAATACTACTATAAGTACATAGTATATATACATTAATAGAAGACTATAAAATATTGATTATACTCATAAAAACTATATTAATAAAAATTATATATATTATATTTTTTTTATAAAAAAGTACTATACTTTTGACTGTATCTATATTCTAAGAAAAACTTTTTAAAATAATTTATTAATAGTATCAAATCATGTTATTAGATCTCTTATTAAATAACCCTCTGGTCGAATATTATATATAAAATTTTATTAATAAATTATTAATTTCAAGATATTAATATCAAAATATTCTGTTTAATAGAGCTTACTGTATATAAAAATAATAAATTTAAAGAAGATAATATTTCAAAATATTAATAATCTAATATAATTAATTTATCTTATTTGTATACTTACAGGAGTAGGTATAAAAATAATATTAATAAAATAATAATTATAGACTCCCGTATAATCAGTTATTTCATAAGTTTTAACTTATTTAAATAATATACACTAAAGAATTTATTAATATTAATATAATTTTAATCTTTATTAAAAAATTATACTTTATAAATTGAATTCATAATTCTGGTCTTGATTCATTTATTTTATTGATATTCGTATTATTTGAAATATATAATATAATTATTTTAATAATAACTAAACTAACTAAGGCCTATATTAATCTTTCTAATTATAATTAATTAAATTAATATAGTTTATAAAATATTATAATACATTTTATTTATTTTGAAATTTTTGAATTAATAATTATCCTGCAGTAGCTTTCTGATTATAAAATAAATCTCTTATTAATAAATATATTAATTATCTTGCTAGGACTGGTACTGGAATTATTATATAAAATACTAGTATTAAGATATTAATATTATTATAAATAAATTAACTTTTTTGATATATTTTATAGATCTTAAGATTCTGGCTGATAAAATATGAAAAATTCAGTAAATTATTAATTTTTAAAATCTTTATATATAAGGAATTCTTTTAGAGTTTATACTTAGAATACTAATTCTGTATATAAATATATATTAGAATTTAAATTTCATTTTAATATCAATATAAATTAGAAAAGTATATATATAGAATTAATCAAATATTTATATAAGAAGAAATATAATTAATCTAAAATGTTTTCATGGTTATATATATAACATGCAGATATATATATAAGAATCTTTAAATTAAGAAAAATTAAACTTATTAATAGTAATAGATAATATTATATTATAATAATCGATTATATTACAGATCCTATACTAATTTAGAGTCTTATTAAATCAAATATAAGAAGATAAAAATAATCTCTTCTTGCAGAGTAATAATAACTTTATTTTCTTATATATTTATATTACGAATAATAGACTTTCCTGCTAGTTATACAAAGAAGAATATTATAATAGAAATATTTATTTAAGAATAATTAATATAATCAAATGGATCTTGTATCTTTCTAATAATAAGTTAATTAATAAACAGAATCTTAGATAAATACTTTTATATAGATTAAAATTTTCTAATCTACATGGCCATGATATATAGAAGTAAATATAGAAAGTTTTCAGAGAATTATAAGTATTTCATATATATAAATATTACATGGCTCTAGATATAAGTAATTCTATCAGCCATCCTGGCAACTGTCTGGCTGTTAAAATAATATTATCTATTATTTAGCTGTTAGGACTGACATAAATATATATAAATAAATTAATCAAATTAATTAATTAATCAATATATATAATTATTAAAGTAGAGTAGCCGGCTTGTTATAATCTAATAGATTATATAGATGATATAAAATTATATAATCTTCTTTTATATTATATTTTACTAGTTTCTTCAGTACTTTGAAAAGATGATGATTCATTTTTAATATAATAATAACTATTATCTATATATATAATGGAACTATCATTTTCTCTAGAATATTTCTACCAGTTCTAATCATTATTTCATAAAAAGGTCGAATAAGAAAAATAATATATTATATATATAATATTCTACTAGAAATCAATTTATAGAAAACTTTCGATAATTTCATCTTAAGAAGCCCTTCCAATAATTGAAATTTTAAGTAATAAGTATTCAATTAATATTAAATTTAATAAAATATTTAGAATATATAGATTCCCTGGCAACTAGGGTATTATGATACTATACTAATAATTACATAGAAAGAAAAAATTCATAAAAAATTATCACTATAAAAATAATTTACAAATCTAGATAAAATGCTTAAAATATAAAAAAATAATATTCTTAATTATAAGATATCTCTACCAATTCTTTATAGTAGTAAAAATTCTTTGAGAAAAGTAAGAAAGATTTTTTTATATTTACTATTTAATTTTAAATTTAAATAAAATATAATACTTCTTATTTCCTACACCTCTTGCAGTAAAAATAATATAATAATAAAATAGTAAAATAGTTATTAATAAATAATTTATTTTAACTTAGCCAAAATATTCGAATTTTCTCAATACTATAAAGTTATAAAAAATATGTATTAGTATTATTGAAATATATATAAAATATTTAATGATATGTAATTCTAAGAAGTATATATTTAGAACTAGTAGAAAAACCGTTTATATATTTAGATATTGAAAAATTCACATAAAAGTCGACATATATCAAAAAATAAAATATACATAATTTTCATAGCTTATCTATAGATTATTTAAAATTAAATATTAAAATATATAGAATCCCTACAGTAAAACAGAAAAATACTTAAATATCAGTTTAAAAAATTATAGTAATCCTGATAATATGATATTTTGAAAATATAAATAATATCTTAAAATAAAATTATATATAACAGACAAAATATTAAAAAATAAGCTTATAATTGATATTAAGTTTTAGAAATATTAAAACTAAATTATATAATAGCATAATATCTAAAAATATAATATAAATAAAAAATTGAATATTTAATTCTATACTAATAATACAGGAACTTTAGTTATAAAAAAGCTTTAATATTATTAATATATAGATAATAATTAATATACTAGAAAGACTAGTGTAGACAAAGATTTTAATCGATTATATTATATAAATAAATCTAATAAACCAGCCATAGATAAAATAGTAATTAAATTTATTAAGTTAGTTCTATTATATAAAGATCATGGGCAGACATTATGTATGATTATATAGAAAAATTATATCTAATAATATTTCAATATTATAAAATTGATCTCTGAGCTCTGAGCTATTATGAAAGATATCTAAAGAATCAGAAAATATAATTGAAATATCCTTTTCATACTTTATAATCAGAATTATTATATTAAAAGCATAAATAGAAGAAATCTAGTAATCCATCTTTTTACAAAAAAAATCAATACAAAGTATAGTTATTTTATAGATATTCAAGAATTACTTATTATTATTATTATAGAAATATTTGATTAAGAAGTAATATTATTACTTTAAAATAAATTTTTAATTATAAAGTCTAATATATGTTAATTTTAAGATCTTTTTTATATTTTATAATATTAGAGATTGCTCCTTGATCCCAAGAATATATTATCTATTAGATAAGAAGAAATAGCTAATATTTAAATAAAAATCTCAGGGTCTGAGATTTTATATATATATAGTAATTAATTAGTAGATAATAATAAGACTAGATAGCTGAGTTCTCTGGAAAGAACCTGTCCTATAATATATAATATATTTATAAAATTAATTTTATAATAAATTGATTAGATAAAATTATTTGTAATATTTAATTTTAATAAACTAGTTAAATTTAAATAATTTTATAAGATTTTTTTTTCTAGTAAAGTTAGAGCTTCAAGTATAAGATCTAGATCCTATATATAAATAATTTTTAATATAATAATCTAATTAATTTACTACAGTAACGAGAATTTATTAATTAGATCAATTAAAATATTATTGTTTATAAAGAGTTTAAAGTCATAAACTACAAGATTATAATCAGATAAGTTTTTTCAGAATAATGATATACTTTTTATCATATATTCTATATATATATATAATTACCCCCTGGGTCAAAGTCTTAGAGATAAATATAATATAAATAAAAGAAATAATATTCTGAAATATTAATATAAACTAATTAAATATTTAGTTATTATTAATATTTATTATTTGACTACCACGCTGACAGATATTATATATATAAATTAAAGTATTGTTGGAAAAAGAAATTTAAGAAAATTATTTATATTAATAATAAAATTTAATAAAAAATATATTATTAAACGTTATCTGTACAGGAATCTTATCTAATAATAATGAACTTAATATTGAAATTTATATATGAATTGGTCTGTTTTACAAATTTATAAATAATAAAATTATATATATATCATTATTATTATTAATATTTAGCCTGTATATACTATATAGAAAATTATAAGAAAACTTTATAATTTTTGTAATCAAAAGTATTATATGTAAAGAAATCTTCTAGTATTATCTAGAACCATTATAATTAATATATAAAATATTATTATTATCTCATATAGCCAAGATCAGCTAATCATATCATATAACATAAAATTATATTTGTTTAAGAATCGAGAAAAGGACCAAAATAAGAATTATTATAAGAATTATAATTTCTTTTAAATACTAAGCAGTCCTATAATAATTAATCCTATAATTTATTAAAAATATATTACAATTCAAAATACTAGATAGAATCAGTTTTAGATTATTAAAATATTAATCTATAAATAATTCTACTGAGAGGTGCCTGACTCTATTATTATTATTATTATTAATAAAATAATAAATGCTTATAATAAATTTTTATAATATAGAACCCCTGGCTGCCCAAATTAATAAGATTAAACCATAAACTACTATTCAAATTATAGTTATATAAATCCTGATAATAATAAAAGCAAGAATTCTTTGAATCTTAAATTTAATTATAACAGTAGTACTTAATCTAATAAGTTTCTCTATTTTAGATAAAATCAAGCCACAGGCTCCATACCTGGTAGTACTCTATTTATTTCTTTAAACTTCAGTCTTACGACTATATTTCCCCCAGAATCCAAATAACTTTAATTTCTTATAAGATACCGAACAGATTATAATAAAAATACTATTTATTCTCTAAATAATTCTGGATCTAATATTCCAGTAAAAGTATATTTATTAAGACTTTCTAGAGGTCAAAATCCACGAAAATTTATACTTCATTATCTTTTAAAATTATCTATATTGCTTTCCCAGAATTCATTTATATTATGTAACTATAATGTTATAAAAGCTGGTAAAGGAATTATATAAAAAAATAATTATACATAAGAATTTATATATACAAATATATATTCTACTAGGAAATATCAATAATTTTGAAAATTATAAAAAGAGTAATAACAGATATAAATCTTTGAAAACTATCTTTTTAAATTTTTCAGATACTGTAATTATATTTATAGTATCTATAATAAAAAACTTTTCTCTGGATATAATTATAAAAGATTTTATAAAAGATAAAAATACTATATATTTATAATAAATTTACCAGGTTAAGCTGATTAAATTTATTATAATATTAAAAAGTAAGAGCTCTGCACCTGTCTTACTATAATATTTATATTTGGAAATAATATAATAAAGATTAGTATTAATCTTTAAATTATACATATCTAACTAGCCTGATGAAATATATATCAAAAAATGATACTTATTCGCCAGAAAATATTATTAAGTTAAAAAATATAATTAAATAAGTAATTGTTATTATACTAAGTAACTTTATTGAATTATCAGATTCTACTGGATAGTAAGTTAGAATACTTTCTAATTTTATTATTTTATTAAAAATTTATTGATGGAGTTCTATTTATTAAAATTAATTTTAAGTTTATTTTATAGTTTTAATTATTTAATTATAAATAATAACTACCCAGATACTTGTATTATACTTTTTATAGATATAATAATTATACAAGTACTAGCTATTATATAATATTTATAATAAAATTGAAATAATTCTTTATTAAATCTATTTTTAATATAAAAACAGATTTTGAATTATTAATAAGAAGATTTTATATCAGCCTAGACTTTTTTATTTATAAGAAATAATAATTAAAATAATTATTAATATCCTGACTAATATATAATAATTATTATAGTTATTATATAAATTAATAATTAAATCTATTATTATATCTAATCCCTGTACATAACCTGAGAATATATATAATATTTTTTTTTATTTATTTATTACATATTACTTTACCAGCTTCATTAATTTTATTAATTTTAATAATATCTAGTACCCTGTTTTTATAGATTATATTATATTAATATTTATTAAGGTAATGGATATCCTAACTAGTATGATCATAAATATAATAATAATAATAGAATAATGAAGAATAAAGATTTATATTAATTTATAATAAATATTAGCTATTCCTATTCTAATATACTTGTAAACTAGAAATATAGAGATAATTCATAAAAATAATAATATTTAATATAATAATATTAGTCTATGCTTTTATTGAATATTTATAATAATTAATATTTATAAAAAACTTCTTAAAAATTATTTAAAATATTTATGTACTTTTATAACAAGGCACTCAGCTAGTCTTTAAATAAATTGAATCTAGATATTTAACAAATTTTATTTTAATTATAATATTCATTTACTTCACAGACAGCTAGAAGATAGATTTTACCTATTAAATTATATTTGATAATAATTGAAAAATTATTATTATATAATCAATAATATTTATATGAATTATTTATCTTCTACTTATATAACTAGTAAAACTTGTTTATTAATATAACAATAATAATTTTTATTCTCTGGTTCTACGTGCCTGGTAATATATAGATATTTAATTTAAGAAATTAATTAATAGACTTTTATCTTGATAATTATTCTGGAGTTTATCTAATTCCTTATTAATAAATTAGAAAAATAAATAGAATTTAATATCTTATTATTTCCAGAATAATCATTATTTCTAACATAATAATAATACTAATCTCATAGCTATAATAATCACTACTTATATGCTATAAATTAAAGTGATAAGAACTAAAAGTCTCAACAAAACTAATTTAATAATAATAATTAATAAAATTAATAGAATAATAATAAGCAGTATTCTCAATAATAGAATAACAGGTGATAAAATAAAAATTAATAAAAAAAATTAATAGAATTATAGAAATCAATAAGAAAACTAGAGAAATATATAAATTTATATGAACTTATAATATATTATTCCGGGATAATGATAATAATAATAACGTAACTCCCGGCCGCGCCGGCCACCCACCTACTACACACCCAATGTATTTCTATTTATATATAAATACCCTCTCTCCTCCCCTCTACTTGAAGCTATTTAACCACTAACTATGCCACCAAAACAGTCTAAAGCATTAAAAGATGTAGTGAAGCAGGAGAGTAGGATTCTACTTATTATTAAAATTATAAAAAAATATTAAATCAATAGTATTTATAATGTTATATATTTTTTTGCTGTCCCACACTCTACTTTATAAAATTAATTACATGGTACTTTATTTATTCAAGAGACTTCTAATAGTATTTAAAAAATGATTTTTAATAAAAAAAAATATCTTATATAATAAATCTTATTATTAAATTAATATAAAATACCTCCCTGATTTTCTTAAATATAAGATATGGCTAATATTCTATTCTTTAAAAAAATATTTTTAAATCTTAAAATATTAATTGAAATTGGATCTCTTGCTTTGTTAAATAATATAATTAACTAAAGTAAAGGTTTACAAGGCGCTATAATTATTAATAAATTAAATATAAGAATTTTAAGATAATATAAGAATAATTTAATTTTATCTAAATAATAATTCTCTAACACGGGATCCAACCAGATAATATTTATAATTTTAATAAAACAGGATTTATAATAAATATTATTAGAACTCCACAGATTATTACCAGATATGAGATTAAAAATAAGCTATTATTTATATAATTAGAAAATTAGAAATAAATAATTTTAATCAAATATATTTAAGTCTTTAAATTTTTTATTTTTAATTCTGATTTTTAAAGGCAAGGTGTATCTGCAAATATAATTTTAAAATATTAATCTACTAGCAGATTAGAGGATTAAAATTAATAATAATAATTAGATTACTAATTTTATTAATTTATAATAACTTAAAAAGTATTTTATTTTATTAATTATATATTCTACTAGTTAATCTTGATTACTTATTTTAAACAGCTATGAAAGTTATTTAATTCTTGAATTTTATAATTTTTATATATAAAATAATATTATATCTATCTGTATACTTCTATATTTATTTTATCTATTTTAATTTTTTAATATTAGCTGTTTTAGTCCTTTTAAATATATATATAGCTGTCTAGTTGAGAATAGGATATATTTTAGATTTAATTATATTAATAAACTAGATTTTCTTAAATACTATTCTCAGATATAATTTAATACTTGAAATAAATATAATATAATTAGTAGTTTTAGAGCTACTAGTCTTATTTTTTTAAATCCTGATCAAGTACTTAAAGAGCTGGGAATTTAATTATAAATATTAATTATTTTAATTAGTTAGATAACTAGTTCAGTATTTTAGATTTTTTATAATATATAGTAACTTCAAAAGCATGAATCCGCGCTTACAGAAATTTTTAATAAATATATTAGAGATTTATCTTTACTTATAAAAGTACCCATAAATCAAATTATCAAGAACTACAAGTTAATAATAAATAATATAATAATTCTAGCAAAGAAGAACTGGAATTTATATATTATATATAAAAAACAACTCCAAAAAAAGAAGTAATTAAAATAATAAATAATCTTTTAAAAAGATATTTTAATTTAGAAAGTAAGAATTAAATTATAATAACTAAAGAAGATTTAAATAAAAAAGATAGTATTTTAATTATTTACTTAAATATTTTTCTGCTGTAGTGAGTGCCATATAATTAACCACAGAAGAAATCAATATTTAAATCTCTGTAATAAATAATAATATATAGGCTTTGTTAATAATAATGTTATTTGAATAGCTTCATTCTTGCTTGTGTTAGGTGTGTAGTAGGTGGGTGGCTGGTGCGGGCGGGTGGCCGGCGCGGCCGGGAGTTACGTTAATGACTGTTATTAATAATACTAGAGAGTATATTATAATGTTATTATAAATAATTATAGGAAAGATAACTATTATAATAAAACTAAAAAATAATTAAAAAAATTATATTATTATAAAGATGAAAATTATTAGCTAAATAGATATAGCAAGAGTTTCTAGGTCTATAATAAAATAATATAAAAAATCTAAATTAATTAACAATATAAATAATTTAAAATAATATCTAATATTATCACTGTACAGAGTTTCTTGTTAAATAATATAATGTATATCCTATGTAAAAAAATATCCAGAATAATATTAATATATTATATTAAGTTTTTTATTTATATTATTAATTTTAATATTTATTATTTATTAAATCTAACCGGAGGCTGCTCTTTTAGGGATTAGTATTATATTATTATAAAAATTATTTTTACTTTTATATTAGAAAATATATAGCTATGTTTTTTACAAAAAAATATATAATAAATATTATGAATCATTAATTCATAAAAAAGCAACTTTTAAATATGTATATTCTTAAATTTATATTGATATAAATTTATGATATTACAAATAGTTTTATAAGTACTGAATATATACTGTTTAATATTTAGTTTATAACTTAATAATAAAATTAACTAATTTTTGTAAAGATTATACTAGAAATTGTTTAATTTATGATTTTAAAGTGAATTTATCAATTAAATCTAATATTCTGGACTTTATAGACTTTATTATCAATTAAAATTAATTAAAAATAAGTATTATTAGTTATAACTATATAATAATCTTTATTACTATTATTTCTAAATTAAATTATTATCTTTGATCATGTCCAGTATTTGCCAGTAAATATTTTATAATTAAATTTTACTTAATAATACTAGGACTTGACTGCTAATAAAGATTATTTATTTAAATTAAAAAATTATTTCTAGTATTATGTTATTTATATATATAATTAATATATTTTTTATGTAATAATCTATAATAATATAACTAGTTCTATTATCATTAATTATAAGATCTAATTAGATAGTTTTACTGAATTTAAAGCAGCTAGTATCTATTGTATATTTAATATAGATCTAAAAAAGTCCGATAACTTTGGTAATAGTCTGGTTTAGTAAATATAAATATTATTATTATTAAAAACTGATTTTAAGATATACAAATAACTATTAAATAATAGAATTATTCATTATATCCTGATTAAATAAAAAAATCTTAAATAAGTATATAATCTATATTTTAATATATAAATAAACTAGGATATTATCCAGGTTTCTATAGACTAATAACCTAAAATCTATATAAAATCTATTCAGGAAGAATAATTTTATTATATATTTTTTAATTATTTTAATTTATTAAAAATCTTTATTTAATTAAAAGAAAACATATTAGCTTTAATTATAATTCTTTCTAAGAATCCTTTCATATATAAATAATAATAATATTTTAAAAAGCTTTAACTAGCTCTTAAATATTTTATATATTATTTATTCATTTAATTTAATAATAAAATCTTTATCTCTCTTTTTTAGCTATTAAGTTTTTTTTAAAATAACTTTTACTGAATATTTTCCTTTTCAATTAATACAAATAATTAGAGGTTGTTAATTATCACTCTATTTAAATAAAAATTAATTTATAATTATTAATTATAATAAGTTTATATAAAATATATTATAGACTCCAGCGGGTATATTAATATAAATAAAATAAATTTTTAATATTTTAATAGATTAATAGTTAATATATTTCTAATCTAGTTTTCTATTCAGTCAGTTAGTATTAATATTTTTTTGAATTAGTTAGATTATATTCTCAATCTGATATATTAAGATAAATATCTATAATTTATTTATTTATTTATATATTTATATATTAAATATATATTAAATATTTTCTAGCCTAGTTATTAATTTCTTTGATAATATAAATAATATATTCTTTAATATATACTGGACTTTGAGAAGTTTATTATGTAAAATAAATTAGTTTAAACTAAAATTGAAAGAATAAATTATATTTGTAGTTTAAAAAAAGAAATATACTAGTTAATTTTTGGGTTTAAATATTAATAATTAATTTAATAAATAAAAGAACTGGCTCTAGTTATCTTAATTATAGTAAATATAAATTTAAAAATAAATGTCTATAATATTATTCATTTACTTAATAAATTCATTTATCTGGAGATAGTATACTATAAATAATTATTTACTAATACTTATTAATATATATAGCAATTTTTGAATTCTATTTATAAATTATATTTCATAATGAGAGATAACTTTATATATTATATTATTATATATAATTATCCAGGATTATTCATGCTAAATTTATAGTTATAATTTTTTGGGTTTTTTAATTTTATTTTTTTAATTTAACAATAATAATTAAAATATTAATATAATCTCTACTCTCAGGTAATCTAATATTAAAATCTATATTAATATTCTATCATAAATATTCAGAAATTAGAAATAATTTTAATAATTTATATTTTTTATACCGGATCTTTATTTTACTATAAGTATTATAATTTTATTTAAATTTCTGTATATTTCATATTATGTTAGACTAGAAGTATTTTAATTTATAATTAAATATATTTATTCCCGGTCTGAATATTTGATTGATAGAGAATTATAGATTTTTTATATTTATTTTATTTACAAAAATTTATAATCAGAGATTTATTTTTACTATTTTAAAAGTCAGAATCTCTTATACATTTATTATATATCTAAAATAAAGTTTTTTAGTCCTAGACCAAGTAAGAATCTTTATATTTCTTTTTGATTTTTAATTAATTTCATAATATAGATTATCCTGTTTTTTAATTTTTTTCTTATAATAATATAATATCAGCAGGCATGAAAACTAGCCCTAAAATCTAATTTAATAATTTTATAATATTTATTTAATTAGAAAATTTAGAAAATTTAGAAAATTTATATTATAATATATTTATTTTGGTACTCAGGCTTGTCTTAGTCTTTTAAAGAAATATTAATTAATTTATTTTTTATATTTTTCTAATAAATAGAAAAATGTTAAATTTATTTGAAAGACTTTATTAAATATATTTTTCAAATAATTTTTTTGATATATAAGAATTTTCTAGATTCTTGTAATTTTTAATTACTTTAAATCTAGTAATAAAATAATTTAGTATTTTAGATTTTTATATATTTAATAATAAATAATAATCTTTTATTATAAATTTTATAATTATACTTTATTAATATTTTTTGAAAAATAAATATATAAATATAATTTTTTTATTACTTAAAAATAAATATTTTTTTAAATTATGGCCTGCGAAATTAGTTTCTAGAATAATTAATTTATTAAGATTAGAAAAAGTAAGTACTAGTTCTATATGAAAATTTTTTAAATATGAAATTTTTTAAATATTTTCGAGTTTATTAAGACTAGATATTTTAATAAATAAGATTATAAAGGGGTTTGAATAATCTTATAAAATTTAATATAAATTAATAATGAAAATTAATAACTCTAATAAATCTAAAAATTTTTTAACTATAATCAAAATTTTTTATTTCCTAATTACATAAATTTCTTTAGAATTTATACTTACTTTCTGTCCAGTCTTAATGATAAATCTGAAATATTTAGTTTTTTTTTTATTTTATATTTATCAATACTAAGATATAATCTAGTTGTTTATAATTTAATTAAAAACTATAATTGATGAATTATTTATTTATTCTTTATTTAATGATTTAATCATTTTTTTATAATATAATAAGCTTTTTTATAATATAATAAGCTTTTTTCTGGATATATTATATAAAAGATTTTATAGAAAAACAGAAATTTCTTTATTTTTTTCTAATTTAATAGAGTAGTCAATGCCTGACTTATAATCTAAAAATAAAATTCTAGTATTTTTTAATTTAGATAATTCTAAGAACTGCTAGTATTTTTTAAATGATTTATTTTTTAAATTTAATTAGATTTTAGTATATAAATTTCTTTTATATATTTTTAATTATAAAACTCTTCTTTTTCTTTTAACTTATATTTGATAAACTATAGCTAATACTCAAATTTAAATATATTTAAAATACAATATTTATATCAACTTAATTCAGATTCAGATTATATAAAGATAAATTTAGTTTTAATTTAATTTAATTTTTTATTATAATATTCCAGCCAGGGAAGGCCTAAGATAATGTTATATTTTAAATTATATTTAAATATATATATATATATATAATCTAGACTTAATATAGATCCTGATATCTAAATATATTTAACTAATATATTTAATATAATTTTTCTCTTTTTAATCCCAGATACTAGGATTAGAGTAGTAAGAATTAGATTTAATTTATATTTTTTTATATATATTGAGTTAATTAAATTATATATAAAATATTTTATACTAACTATAATATAAACATTACTTATTTAAGTAATAATAGTTTCCAGAACTAATAATTTAGTATATTATATTTTTTAAAAAAATCTTTTATTTATAATAAATCCGTTTATTTGAAGATTTTTATTTAAGATTTTATATAGAGACTATTTTTTTTCTTGGTTTTATTTTTTTAATTATTTATAATTTTATATTAAATATTTTCTATATTCTGCAGGGGCTGCCTGAATTAAAAATTGAAATATTAATTTTTAGTAATAATCCTTGATCAGATATTTATTTTTTAATATAATTCTTTAGTTAAGACCTACTTAATAAAATAAGAATTATATTAATTTAAATTCTTAGGTTAAATTATATATCAATAACTAATAAAATAATTAGATTTACTATAAGATAAGAAAAAAAACTAGATTATATTATTATATATGTCTTTTTTATTTTATAATTATATTAATAAAAAGGTTAATATTCCTGTTTCAAAATATTTCTATAATAGTAATCTTAGTAGATAAAATTATTAGAAAACTTTAATTAGAATTTTTTTATATTTTTTACTAGACTAGACTACATAGTCAGGAATAATCTTATAAAAAATTTAATATAAATTATAAAATATATATTAAACTTTTATCTTAAACAAGTGATACAGGTAAGGATAAAAATAATTATATAGATTAAAACAGAAATTAAAGAGATCAAGAATAAAATAATAAAATAATATTATCAATCAATATTTATATTCAATAAAAGACCTGTCTGGTCACTAGAATTATTAATAATGAAAATTTCAAGATATTTTCCGGGTGTAATAAATATTCTATTATAAAATATATTTAATAAATTTAATCCAGGAAGTCTTCAGCTTAAAAATTAGATTAATTTTTATATATTATATAATCTATTAAAAGTAGATTATATATTTATAAACCTAGATAATAATAAAATCAGGATTACTGATTTCTAAAATAAATTACTGTTTTATTAGAGATAATAGTATCTAGTAATTATAATACTATATAAAAAGTAAATATAAAATATATATAGAAGAATATAGACCTGCCTAGAGAAAAATAATAAATATAAATAAGTGTTCTGTTTAATTAGATATCTTTATATAGAACATTATTTTTAATAGTTAATTCTATAGCAGTACTAGTAGTACTGGTAATACTAAGAGTAGATACATTATAAATATAAGCATATTATATATATAGTATAAAAAAGATTACAGAGTAGCTTTATTTTTTCAGGATTAAATAGAGATCCTGTTTAAAGTCTTTATAAATATTTTTATTTTTCAAGATCTCTCAGAAGCCTGGGTTTATTACTTTATATAAGTATTATTCATCAAGTCTTTTTGTTATCTTATTACTGTCTTTGCAGGCTCCTGTTCGTGTTTATATTGACTGTGTTAGCTATGTTACTTATAAGCAGGTCAACCCCCTGATTCAGTGTGTCTCTTCGAGCGAAGATAAAGTGGTGTTCGAAAGGCGCCTGAAGCGAAGACTCAGGGAGGAACCGTAGAAGATATATTAGCTAGGTAAAGAATTGATAATTAAATATTATAAAATTCTACAATAAATATAAAAATGGCCCTTATCTATAAGGTAAACTAATTCTTAAAGAATTAATCATAAAAAAATGAAGGTTTCTTATCTTATACTTATCACAATAGGCTAGAATAATTATAGAATAATTATAACATTTTATATATCACAATATATTATTTTGATTGTCTTGATCATAAAACCTCACCATTCTATCACAACTCCATGCTTCTAGATGATATAATATCTAATATATCTAATATAGCTATCACATCTGGTTTTATAACGATTTCTTACCTAATTTATATTTTTGGATATAAAGTCAAATTAGACAAGATGTTTTAAGATAATTAATATGTAGGGCTTATGATTTTATAAGGTCTAAATTTTATCCGAAATAAAAAAATTTATATCTTATTTTTTCATCTATTAGAACTTAAGACGAAATGCTGCCCCAGCAATCAACATCAATTTCCATTGGCTCACCACATACATCAATAGGCCCTTCTAAGATACCGCGGCCACTCGTAGTTGCGCTTGCGGTTGAGCTTTTGGTACAGTCCCGACCTTGCGTATGAGAATCATGTTGAATTCTCCTAGCGCGCTCTCGTGTAGCTATTAGCGCTTTTCGTACATTATCATCCTCCTTAGGGATTGATAGTGATGTAGGCTCGGTGTAAAGGACCAACTCGTTGCACGGGCTTGTAGTATTTGCGACCAATAACTTCGGAATAGTTGACATCCGGTCAGCAACTCCGGGAAGGATCTCAAGACAACTATCCTTTGATCCAATATCCTCTAGTTCTCTGTCCAGATCATGTATGTAAATGGTATCCTTGGTATCGTCCAATAACATTGTATCAGTTTGGACGGAAGCAGGAAGCTTCCTGTCACTGATGTCATGTTCGGAGGTTATGGTATCTTATCAAGCAAAAGAGTTCGAATCAGGTCCAGTGAAACTCAGACAAGGGTGATCGTAATGTAGATAATAGGATAGATGGTGCAGAAACATACTGATATGCAACCGACCGAATCTCTTTGCCAGAGGTTGATCACCCTCAGGGTAACTCTCTGCGGGGCGCTTTTTCCCGTGATTGATTTTCTCACCAGCATGTGCCATTAGCCACACAACCACTGACCTTTTATTTCCTTCCCCTTTCTTGGTGGATGAGGGAATAGACCTGGTAATCGAATTATATATTAATTATGGTACTGCACATGACAGGGTGAACATTGAAGTTAAGTAAAACTGGATGTTACAACCGACGAGTCGCTTGATGCGTATTCATAGGTTCATAAAGGAGGGGGAACTGGCTTTGACTCATCTATCTTCACCATTTAGGTCACAACCCAGAACATTCTACCACCTTCACACTCCCCCACTTTCAAATCTTTTGCCCGCAAAAACCATCACAAGACCATTCAGTATGGCTTCAGATAATGATCTTAAGTTGGAATGGACCTCCAAACGTGTCCGTGATACGTTCCTTCATTATTTCAAAGAACATGGCCACACTTTTGGTAAGTAATATTTTCGGGGCAGTTTCTCGATCAAAACTGATCATAATTAAAACCGCCAGTTGCCTCATCTCCCGTTGTTCCTCACTCGGATCCAACATTGCTATTTACCAATGCTGGAATGAACCAGTTCAAATCGATTTTTTTAGGAACGGTGGATCCTAACTCTGATTTCGCAAACCTGAAAAGTGCAGTCAATACTCAAAAAGTCAGTACTTCAACCCCACCAGTTTTAGCTGATTCTAACACAGCCCGTAGTGCATTCGCGCAGGAGGAAAGCATAATGTAAGTACAATGCGCATGATCATCACTAGACACAAAAGATTGGGTTAGTCGAAGAGACTTGAGCATCTACTGATTCTCACGAATGTAGGATCTCGACGACGTGGGCAAGGATAGTTATCATCATGTGAGAGAATGTCACCAAATCCGTGGCTTTTATGATGCTAATACACCAATGATTATTAGACTTTCTTTGAAATGCTCGGCAACTGGAGTTTCGGGGACTATTTCAAAGAGGATGCGATTCGCTATTCTTGGGAATTGTTAACCAAGATCTACGGTTTAGATCCCACTCGTCTCTATGTTACCTATTTCGAAGGAAATAAGGATGGTGGTCTAGAGCCAGATCTCGAGGCCAAAGATCTGTGGAAGGCCGTTGGCGTTCCGGAGGATCATATTCTTCCAGGCAACATGAAGGACAATTTCTGGGAGATGGGTGATCAAGGCCCATGTGGCCCTTGCAGCGAGATTCACTATGACAGAGTCGGTGGACGTAATGCTGCTCATCTGGTGAATCAAGATGACCCAAATGTATTGGAAATTTGGAACAACGTCTTCATCCAATACAATCGTGAAACAGATCGATCCCTGCGGCCGTTGCCCAACAAGCATGTCGACACCGGAATGGGATTTGAGAGATTGGTGTCTATCTTGCAAAACAAGTCGTCAAATTACGATACCGATGTGTTCACTCCCATATTCCAAACCATTCGAGATGTTACCGGAGCCAGGGAGTACCGTGGATGCTTCGGTAGTGATGATTCTGATGGTATTGATACTGCCTATCGTGTCATAGCGGATCATGTTCGGACCTTGATGTTTGCAATTTCAGATGGTGCGGTCCCAAATAATGATGGTCGCGGCTATGTCATCCGTCGTGTTCTCCGCAGGGGTGCTCGATATGCCAGAAAATATTTTGGTGTCGAGATCGGTAACTTCTTCTCAAAGATTGTTCCAACAGTCGTTGATCAACTGGGCGATATGTTTCCAGAACTGAGAAGAAAACAACCCGACGTCATGGAAATATTAGACGAAGAAGAGATGTCATTTGCTAAGACTCTGGATCGCGGCGAGCGGCAATTTGAACATTATGCCCAGCAGGCTAAGGCAAAGGGGGCTGACAAATTGCACGGTGCCGATGTTTGGAGGCTCTATGACACGTTCGGATTCCCGGTCGACCTTACTCGTATAATGGCAGAAGAACGGGGTTTGCAGATCGATGACCGAGAGTTCGAGGAAGCGCGTTCGCGAGCAAAGGAAGCAAGCAAAGGCCAGAAGAAAACTTCCGCTGAGACAGTCAAGTTGGATGTTCATGATCTGGGCAAGCTCGAAGCCATGAATGACGTCCCCAAGACTGATGACACTGCCAAGTTTGGAAAGGGTAACATTACCGCCCAAGTGAAGGCCATATACCAGGGCAAGATGTTCCACTCATCTACAGACGAGGTGCCCGATGGCGAGCAACTTGGAATTATCCTTGACCGAACAAACTTTTACGCTGAACAGGGTGGACAAGAGAATGACACGGGTAAAATTGTCATCGATGGACAATCGGAGCTTGAAGTAGGTGATGTTCAGCTTTATGCTGGATACGTCCTGCACACTGGTTTCATGAAGTACGGCTCCATCTCAGTAGGTGATACTGTCATTTGCGAATATGATGAACTGCGTCGTTGGCCGATCAGGAACAACCACACTGGAACGCATATTCTTAATTTTGCGCTCAGAACTGTTTTGGGGGACGGTGTGGAGCAAAAGGGTTCCCTCGTCGCAGCGGAGAAGCTGAGGTTCGACTTCTCTCACAAGTCTGCTATTTCGGACAAAGATCTGGCTCGGATTGAAGAAATCTCGACTGAGTATATTCGACAAAACTGTACTGTGTACTCTCAAGAGCTTCCTCTTGCAACAGCCCGCGAGATATCTGGGGTTCGTGCCGTATTTGGAGAAACTTATCCCGACCCGGTCCGCGTTGTCTCCGTTGGTGTGGAGCTGGGTGAGATACTCCAAAATGTGAAGGATCCGCGTTGGAAAGAGGTCAGCATTGAATTTTGTGGGGGTACCCACGTGCAGAAGACAGGGGACATTAAAGATCTCATTGTTCTGGAAGAGGGCGGTATCGCCAAGGGCATCCGCAGAATTATCGCTGTGACCGGAGAAGATGCGCATGAAGTGCAGCGTTTGGCAGCGGAGTTTCAAAAGAGGCTTGATCTTCTAGAAGCAATGCCCTTAACTACAGAAAAAGAGAAGGAGGCAAAGCAGATTCAGGCCGAGCTCAATCAGCTTTCGATTTCTGCTGTACAGAAATCCGCCTTCCGCGAACGTTTTGCACGTATCAACAAGGAGGTTCTCGATGGTCAAAAGGCTCTACAAAAACTCGAATCAAAAGTCGCGCTCGAGACCATAACCAATTATTTCCAAGCCCCGGAAAATCAAGACAGAAGTTGGCTTGTCGCCAAGCTCCCCATCTCTGCGAATTCCAAGGCGATTAGCGAATCTCTAAATTACGTTAAGTCAAAGTTGCCCAATAAGTCGGTATATGTTTTGGCTGCAAGCACCGATCAAGGCCGTGTTGCCCATGGCTGTTACGTGTCGAAGGTAAGTCGTTATCGTCATTACTCCGGCTCTATGGCATTGAAACTAATACAATCAATAATTTTTATAGTCATCAAGCGAGGCCGGTGCCTCCGCTAGTGAGTGGGCAGCTATCGTTTCTGGTGCAGTCGGGGGAAAGGCGGGAGGTAAAGGAGCTACTTCAGTCGGCAATGGAGTCAATCCCGACAGAGTGGACGAAGCTGTCAGCTTAGCTTCTGATTACCTTAGCAAGTTGAAGTTATAGGTTGTTGGTTATGCTGTAGCCAACATCTAGTGGGATTAACAGAAATCAAGGGACCGATAGTGAAATTCACCAAAGGACAGCCAATCTTTTTTTTCTGATCTTAATGCTTATGGCTCTTTTCTTTTTATCTCTGTATAACAGAATTGGGAAATATCATGCCACTAAAATCTTGTTGTTAAAACCTCCTTCGAACATTGTGTCACATCTCCCCACATTGCACAATCAGAACATCTTGGTTGGGCTTATCTCGGGTCGTTCTGGTGTTCTCAATCATCCGCACGACATCCATCCCTTCCACCACCTTACCAAAAACAACATGCTTGCCATTCAAAAATGGGGTTGCAGTTGTTGTAATGAAAAACTGACACCCATTTGTGTTCGGACCAGAATTCTAGGGAAATTAGTCATTGTATAGTTCGATGGGTGTCTTGTGGCTCATGGACTTACTGCCATACTAAGTAGGCCAGCATGGTCATGCTTCAATAGGAAATTTTCATCTGAGAACCTTGGAGTGCCGTATATGGTACAAGATCCCGTTCCATCTCCATTAACGAAGTCACCACCTTGGATCATAAAGTCTTTGATCTTTTCCGATGTGGTAGGATTAGCATCTTTCCATCCAAATGCTTAATGGATCCTCTTATAAACATACTACCCGATGGAATTTGCTATTTTTGTATCCCTGCGGCCGTCCCTGTGCATTTTTACTTTCTCCCGTACAGAACTGGCGGAAGTTCTCTGCTGTTCGGGGCGTAACATCGGCAAATAGTTCCATCTTTATACGACCTAGAGGCTCGCCTGTCATAGTGATATCTCAGTTACTATCCATTTAGTACTCAGTTTGTTGCACAGTGCAATCTTTAACACTGTATGAACGAGTAGCAGCACAACACCAGCGAATTGACATATTGATGGAACTCATTTCAAGTCTTTTATATTGACGTGCTTTTGTAGCTTGACTGGGTCAGGAGAACGGGGTCGCAACAGATTGTATCATCTGATGTACATACCTCCTAAGGCTATATCAAAGAAAACCACGGGATTTCTGTCTATATGCAAGGTTGAAGTTGTGCTGTTCATTCTGTTCACCTGTCTGGTTTCTCTTTATGTCGCTGCTGGTATCGTGCGTGCGATATCGATCTTGTTGAAAACCGGATTCGTGCTAGTAGCTACAAGTGGTTGAGAATCGATGGCCATGACGATGTTTCCTGAATTGGGTGTTTCTATTTAATTTTACTACCCGTCCGTCCCCGCAGTGGGTTCCGACATGATGGATCGATCGCCTGCCCCCGTGACTCGGGACGCCCAAGTCTTAGGTGTCTGTGTTTGGCGACCACGACGTTGGAGTATTTGTTCTCACTTCACCTCCTCTCCCCCCATCGAACTTTGCGAGCATCTAACACCAGATTAGGCTCCTTTTTGAAAGCCTGGAAGCTCCAAATATATCGGTGTCAGTGATGATCTTCCCGGGGCGCCCTTTAACATGAGCCTGGGAGTTGGTGCCCTCATCTAGATGAACTTAAGGGATTGTCGACCAACCTCGCAGAGACAACCTATAACTGAGAAGTGTCTTTCTACTTCGTTAATTTGAAACACTGCATTTAGTATTCTGCTATACGCGCAACAATTTCCCATTCTTTGACACCCTCTTCGGCATAGTCTGTCTATTCAAGTGAACGTTGTCCACCCCTCCCCCCAATCGCCGCCTTCTGTCGACATGTCCTCAACGAGCACAGGCTCCCCTTCCAGTGCCACTAGTACAGATCGTAATGGGAACAACAACAGCTCAAGCCCTACTAGTTCGCCTCTACTATTTTTCGTCGCCCTCGGGTTTGGTGTTGTTTTCACCAATCTATGGTATGTCCAAGTTGGTATCACTAAGCCTTTGCTGCGCTTATATGCTCATCTGACCATCATATTTCAGGATCATCGTTGGTGTAAAATATTGCTTTCGATACAACCAACGCAATCGCCAATTACGCAGTGAAGAGACAGGCGAGCCTATAGATCTGGTCGCCATGCCACGAACGCACCGAAGACGCCGAGAAAAGAAGCTGATGACTATGGACGACGTCAATGAGAGGTTTCCATTGACCAAGTATAAAGCATGGAGGTCATCCCGTGAGAATGAAGGCCTTCCTACTGCAGGCGGGATTTCGGCACCAAATAGCCGGTCGCAAAGCCTCAAGGATGAGAACTACATGTTATCTGCTTCGCTTGGCGCACCTTCATCCATGGTGGCATCGCCACTCAAAAGCCATCAGCGGGTTGATTCAAACACTTCGCAGACGTCTGCACCACTAGAACACCTGGAGACAACGCTACCACATTCTGAAGAGAAGAGCCAGAGATATCCCGAGCCAAGCCCTGCAAACATCGGAGTAAACGACAACGCCAACATATCAGCCCCGGAGCAGCCCCGTAACCACGCGCTCAGCCATGTCATCGTAGAGGATGTTGGAGACCTTGAGGACCATATCCGCACCGCTGTACCTGCCGATTTCCTGGCAAATCCAGGTGATACTTGTGCTATCTGTCTGGATACGATCGAGGATGAAGATGATATACGGGGGCTTACATGTGGACATGCTTTTCATGCTTCTTGTGTTGACCCATGGTTGACAAGTCGACGGGCTTGCTGTCCCCTATGTAAAGCAGATTACTACATCCCGAAACCTCGCGCAGAAACTTCTGAATTGCCTCCTAGCTCAGAGCGTCAGGGTCGACGTGGCATGACACGAGTGACACCTATAAACCCGCCACAGGCTGTTTTTATAGGTGGAAGAGTGAACTTCCTGCGGTCGTCGTCGGGTTTTCCGGAGCAGCATGCGCAACGGCGCCCCTTGACCCACAGAGCGGGCTTCTCGCGATTGCGCCTTTGGCGAGCGCCTCAATCTAACCACCAGCCCACATCTCCTGCTCCCGACACTTCGTCTGCACAGTCAAGTCGGAGGCATCAAAGGTTAGGGATTTTCAATGCATCCTACTTCCCCTTGAACTTCGGTTTCCGAGGCAATCGTGCATCGAGGGGAGTTGTGAATAGGAACGCAGACGTCCGTTATTCAGATAACAACCGAACGCTTGGTGAACTTGAAGCAGGACCTTCTATATGATACGATTCTTTTCGTTTTCACTCCTCAAAGACGTCTGATCTATATACCTTGAAGTCTCGTGTGTTCTCTGCCTCTCGACATCTGGAATGCCGGTTGGCAGACTAGTGGTTATCCTTGCACAGGGTGCAGCACACGCCTGCGGCTTTGTACAGTACATTGATGCACCCGCCCTCATAGGGTAATGTGTCCCTGCTTGGCTGAGGTCATGTCTAGTATCTCCTATCACTGTAATTGATCAGCTCATGTCGACTTTCTGGGCACGGACCCTGGCGTTAGTTGAGACTACTTGAATTTAGGCCAGACTACTTGGTGCAGGTGAGAAACCGGTAGCATCTAGCTTTTAGCGGGCAATGCATGGCTGGGTATCTTGGCGTTGGCATTTTTCAGGGACTATTTCCCAACCTTTTAACTCAAATAAAATTGATTTCTTTTTACTTTTTCTTTTATTGTCTTTTTCTTCCTTATTTTTTCCCGTTAACTTGGAAGAACTGATCTCAAATGGCATGGCTAAGTTCATCATACTGGCCATAGTCTACTCACTTGCACCATCCTCCAGGGTTACTCTCCAAATTCCACGGATGTTGTAGGTTAGATATTGGATATTTCTAAGCTATGTTGACAGGTAAGGTAGCCATTTCAGTGAGCATTGTGCGACAATAGTTATTGTTGACATTAAGACAATGCAACGCTCCCAATCTTCGTCGTCCCAATGTTATCGCTGACCCTATATCCGCTTTATAACATCGGGCGAATCGTCTTGTCCAGAATGAAATGATATCCTGAAGGCAGCATCTATAGTCACTATAAAGCTACCCCAATTGCGATGATAAGGGAAAGACGGTAACGAACGTCTCCATTCTTTGGCATGTTGGTCCATCCCAATGCAAGATTTGTGTGGCGCCCAAAAGATGTCTGCCTGTGGTTTCTCTAGACGTCTATATATAACAGTCAGTAGCAGCCACCCCACCAGGGGTTACTTGTAATAAAATCCGAGTGCGCAGCAAAAGTTGGTTGCGTCATGACATGATATGGTTGAAGAATAGCAATACGGCATAAGGGTAGAGGAAGCATTGGAGGCGTATGGGATGCCAACACTGGTATCGTCCCAAGCCATCTGAGCTTCGTAAATGCAATCCTCGGTCACCCTTACAGGCCACTGGTGTGGGTAGGATTGTAGAATGAGTATAACTCTTAATGAATATCAAGTTGGATAGCTTGGTTGTTGAAGTGGAGGATGGCTGATGTTGTTCAGGCAAAAACCCAGCTAACATCAGGACAGATTATCTCAGTACTCCGTACTCCGTACATCATGTGAAGTTGGGGAACCTCTATGGCTGATAAGTTGGCTTGGCTCACGTGCTACAGCGGCCGGGCCTACTAACACGGAATAACACTTTCTGCTCCTTACTATACTATGGCAGTGGTAGTGTTTCTACAAATCACAGAGACTACGGTATTCGCTATACCCCTTTGAGTCCGAAATTGAAAAATTGCTGGGCGTAAGCCTTGCCCTGGTCAATTGGTTCAATCCGTTACAACCTATACCAGCAGATTGGGCAATAAAGCTACATTGATTATTTGAAATGTTTCTCGAATAATCGAAACCGGCGGCCGAGTTCTCTCAATGTATCATGCTAGACGAATACTTCGAAAATCCCAGGTAACATTCCGGATAAGTCAACCATTACCTCGGGATTCAAGCTCGGTCACTATTCGTCAACTACAGGTTAAACGCCCGTGGGCCAGGTATGCTGAGCAGCTCATAGTCCAAAGGTGTCGTGGTTTCAATCCCTCTACTCACAAGTGCTTCAGGAGATTCATAGCTACCTTTTTCTTGTGCGGGACAGCGCTTCATTTGTTAACTTCACTCGCTGTCTTGCGGTTTGATGAGTCACTCTATGATACTGATCAGTCACCGGAGAATTTGCCAGGGCTCGATGCCTCATCCAGAACTGGGAAGTTTGACCCGGACGAATATGTTCCTCCCCAATCAGAACATGCCGCTACTATACAAACCCGCTTCCTTCCCCTGGGCTGGCCTCGCTTACACGAAGGAAACTTTTATGCAGCGACAGACCCTGAGTGGCAAGCGTTTAGGAAACTAGCCCTTGACAAGAACAAGCTCTCGGGTTTGAAAGGTATTTGCGAGCAGATGGTCATTCAGTCATTCTGAAACTAACCAGTCATGAACATATAGAGGAGTTAATTTCGGCTGTTTTGGATGCCTCATCCCAAACACGACTACTTGATTATATGCTGGGGGGTCCACTGTCTGTCGCAGGAGCTTGGCTAGAACACCGATTTCCGTACCGTGCACCCCCTGTATACTATCGGCCTGGGTATGTATGCCTCGATTAGTACAGTATATTTTGCTCATTGATACAGACTAGAACTATCTCAGAATGGTCTCGCCTGGGTTTCGAAGCCAATGCCCGCAGAAGACGGCGACTGCCTGCACAGATGCATGAGGCCTTTATTAGTGGCACACGCAATTAAGGATGCTTTTTGGGTTCTGTGGAGCAGACAGATCTCCCGACTTAGCCCAGGCTTGATGGATGAGCAGATGTCTGGGTCTTTTATTTCTTTAGATGCAAATTTATTGCACTCAGTATTGCAAGGGTCGGATGGAGTTGACGACGTTTCTCGATTTGTGTCACAGCCGCCTCCCCAGAACATCCAAGACGGCAGCCCGTCAACCAGGGACTGCTCCCGTCCACATACTTCATTGTGCATTACTACGTTGCAAAAATTACCGCTGCCAAACCTTGGGCCTGGTTCCGATCTACGTATGGCGCTGCTGGCTTTCAAGTGGCGATTAAATCACTGCTGGGCTCGCAATGCGCACACATCTCGTCGCGGTGTCATGTACGTTTCTGGTCCTGTTGGTATACGAGGCCCTAGAGGGTTGTGCAGAGTGGAGGTGAAGGGGGAGTATGATGTTGTGAGGTCTCAATGGACTGCTATCTCCATGGATATTAGAGATCTTAATCTGTTCAGTCAAAGGGCACTTGGTCCCCGTTAGCAAACCTAATGTCCATTGGCTGTAACTCAACTGGCTTGTGTAGACCACCGATCCCCAAGCGTACCAGTCAGCCTCAATATCCTCTTAAACTTTACCCCCTCAAAGCATTGTGAGATACCAGCGAGGGACATGGTTTGGTGTGTTTGTCAGTCGGTCTCCTACAGATTAATTTAGGTTCATGAAATCCTTTCGGAGACCACAAACGGAGGGTTCGGCTTGAAAACGGTTTATATGATGCGGGCATAAAACGGACAGTACGGCGTCTCAATATGGACGTGTATACTTTTCTTCTACCTTGCCGAAGTCCGTGCTGCCAGCCAAACTACGTACCACCACTTCAGATTCTTGCTAAATATGTAGGGCGACTCGATTGCTACTTATTTGTTATTGGTCAAGCCAAGTGTAGTGAGCTTTGATATTTGTATTATACATGAAGATGAGCCACTTTTTCTAACTGGTACTAAGTAGCTCACGTATGATTTTGATTGTCAATTAACCACCAAAATGTTAATTTTACTCACAGCCGCGCTGGCCATCCATCCCAGTCAGCCAACAATGTTATACCATATACAGGTCAACTTTTATATCAAAATTACTAGTAGATCTTCTTTGAGCCCTAGCATCAACTTTGAAGATTGAATAAATAGTGATTAATGTTATCAGTAGTCTTTTATATCTATAGAACGTATCTCTTTTTCTTTTTCTTTCCTTTCTTCTTCTTCTTTGAGAATATATAAATTTTCTGATTCATGAAACAGAATTCTATTCAGATCCGAAAATTTTATGATAAACTTAATATAATTTTAATATGATATATATCAATCTAAAGAGTGATATATATCATCACACTGGTTAAAAAATCTTGTCTCTTTGTATAGAATCATGTAGATAGCTGACCCGCAGCTGGGGGTTATCTTAGCATGTGATGACCTGACCAATCAATCATAAGTAAGCTAATTGGTTAACTGACTAACATTAGTTAGTTAATTGATGTGTAATCACTCTACTCCCGCAGATAAGCACAGGCTATGTAGAGGGGCACCCTCTTTCCAGCTCACTACTACTCAGTGTCTATACTCCAAAGACAAGGCTTCACTATAGTCGGTGTAAAGACAATGGCTCTTCATCCCAAATTTTCGGGTCAGAAGTTGTTGACGGCCAATTCACAGCAACCAAGGCACACCCTCGAACTCTGTATGTTGATCTAATACTGATAATGTTCCTTCTGTACCCCGATGACTAACGCATCGATGATCGAAGACCTTGACTATGTCTGCCCTGTTAGTACTTATACAGCACCCTACGCAGGAAGAGTGTACTAAATATACTACTTCCAGTACTCTGCAAAGCTATTCAGCACATTCTACACATCGGTGAGACCAATTATCTTACAAAACTATCAATCAAGACTTCAGGTTGTCTTTCGTCAGCACATTCAACCTTGGCATCCATCATCCACTCTGACGCATGAAGCTGGTGCGGCGGTGCTGAGAATAGCTCCAGACAAGTTCTGGGAATTTAGCGTTGCACTGTTCAGTCACCAAGAAGAATTTTTCGATGTCAGTGTTGTTAACGAGACACGCAACAAGACATATCAGAGACTTGCGAAGATAGCCGCGACAGTTGGTGTGAATGAACACGAGATGCTCGAATTATTGAACATCAGCGAAGTTATTGCTGATGGACAGTTGAATACCGGCAATAAGGTGACGAATGATATCAAATTGATGGTCAAGGTGCGCCATTGAAATATTGTTACTGGGCTCAACATTGAATCCTAACTAGATATAACAGTCAGGTCGAACAATCGGCGTCCATGTATCTCCGACCGTATATTTCAATGTAAGCCGTCTCTTTATTAACTGAGCGAACTGGTACACTGACCCCGCTGGTTAGGGCGTCGAGGAACCAGGTATCAGCAGCAGCTTCACGGCCACACAATGGGAGCATTGGCTGGCCATGAATGTAGCGTAGGAATTGTGCTCTAAAAGAGAATGGTATGATAACAGGAGGTATTCAAGTTCAGATGATAATTGTGGGCATTCTTTGGTAGCAAGGAGCATGTCTCAACAGGATGAGATGTCTGAATGCAATCTAATCATATGGGCCTTCTTGCATGCGTAGCACCACTATCAGTGACTGTTGATTTTGAATGTCGTATTGGTGTTTCGGAGGCGACGGGGGCAAGGTTGCATCGGTAATGTTCCAGCTGACAAGTTACTGTGATACTGGCGGCTGATAATTCAAGGGGCGCCTATATGCGTTGGTTAGGTATAGAGAGCGATGACAGGGTTACCATACTTACTTAAATAGAAGAATATGTGGTTCTGGCTCGTGCACTTCATAATGCTCCCAACCCAAGCTCTGATAAATGTATTAGACCTCTTACATCAATAACTTTGTTCGACCTCTTCTTACGTACTTGTGTGATACCAAGTGCTCGCCATTCATCCTCCCACAGTAGTTTTAGCGTTCCCTTTGAACTGTCAAAATAGTCTGCAGGGATTTTCTTGAGCATGTTTTTGGGAAGTTGGACATGGCGGTATTCGAACTGATCATCTGAGTATCTGTGTTTACTGTAAGGTCAAGGCACACCAAAAGATTGTCGCTTGTCTGCGGCGTACCTAGCTGAATAATGAATAGAATCAATGAATTCCTCTAGCCTCTCCCGTTCAGATTCTAGCAAAGGGCGGGGCTTTTTATTCCTTCTGCTCATATCGATGTCCATCTGGAAAAGCGGGGGTAGCGGGGCAGACACTGTCGGAATCACTGCAGTCGGATTGCTGTTAGAGAAAAAAAAAATCCGAATGGTACATTGTTGCGATTATTGATAGAAAGTCCCAGCCTGTTCTTCACATATGGTCCAAGCAGACACTTACAAGTAAATAGTCGTTTGGTAGCAGAGTGAGGCAAAGCAAATGGGTGACAGGACTTCGAGTCTCACAGATATGCAAATAGCGTTATGGCGACGACTTGTCGAAAGATGTCTCTTCTCACTGACCTCTGGAGTGTATAACAAGCGAGGTGTAGATCGAAGCTGTCTTGGTTTAAGGGCGTAGAAAGAGTCTCCATTAAGATGTCCGAGCAGTGACTCTTCGACTGTTTGGGATACAAGTGGAGTAGCTACCCGCTTTAGTGCCTAAGGTATCAAGAACTGATACCTGGACCAGATAGCTGTTGGCTGAATTATGTTATTATCATACCGAACATGTACAAGTCAGGGTCATAAGGGACCTAACTTCGCTGAAAGATTGGAGGAGCACAGTCAGACCCTTTGGCTGCCTACTCTTATCTTCCCACCACAATTTTGTCAAGGATCGTGCGGGCTTACTGGATGGCTTATACTAGGATTTTTCTACACTCACAGTGTGATACCAAATCCGATTATTTGTTGGTAAAAGCTTGTATGGAGAATCTTAGGGGACAAACTTGCATACTGAACATGGAAAAGGGAACCAAAATCCTAGTGAAGCATAGTCAATACTTCTCGACTACAATGCCCCAATACTGAGTACTACGTATTAGTATCTACGTACTAGTAGTAGTAAAGAGCCGAAGAAAGAATCGCCTGATTATCTAAGAAGTGAAGTCCAGCAGCCAACCAGGGCTTGAAACCCAAGTTTAGCTCAGCCGAGAACGCGCCAAAACCGGTAGTCCTCGAAGAAGCGGATTGGGTGAGAAATGAAGGGGCAAAAAAAAAAAAAAAAAAAAAAAAAGGAAGGAAAAATTGCAAAGTGGGTTTCTTTTTTTTTCATCCAAATTTTAACCGCTCCCACTCCAGCGCCTGGGGCAAAATTTATTTAGTCTTCCTCTCCTCCAACAATCGTCCTGCCTTTTGGCATCATTCTAATTTTTCTATCCTATCTCTCTTGAGACATACACATTTGTCAAAATGGCCGACGAAGTTTACGAAGGTGCCATCGGCATTGATCTTGGTGAGCCATTTCCCTACCGTGTTGTCCCAAGTAGTGACTGACGAGATACTTCAGGAACCACCTACTCTTGTGTGGCCAACTACGAGGGTACCAATGTTGAGATTAGTATGTCGTTACCTGTGTCCTCTAGATACGGCGCTGGTGAGCTTATAAACATGCAGTTGCCAACGAGCAGGGTAGCTACACTACCCCATCCTTCGTTTCTTTCACCGACAAGGAACGCTTGATCGGTGAAGCCGCGAAGAACCAGGCCGCTATGAACCCTACGAACACCATCTTTGACATCAAGTAAGCAGATTTTCGCTGGACATGTGTTCACTATTAATCGAATACAGGCGTCTGATCGGTCGGCGGTTCGAGGACCCCATCGTCAAGAAGGATGTTGAGTCATGGCCCTTCAAGGTTGTTGATCAGGGTGGAAACCCTGTCGTTGAGGTCGAGTATCTTGGCGAAACCAAGACTTTCAGTCCCCAAGAAATCTCTTCTATGGTCCTGATGAAGGTAACATTCCTTTTGGTCCCAACCACGCGGCATTGCTTGCTACATTCCCTCTTGTGATACTGACAGACCACGCTAGATGAAAGAGGTTGCGGAAACCAAGCTCGGAAAGAAGGTCGAGAAGGCAGTCATCACCGTGCCCGCTTATTTCAACGACAACCAGCGCCAGGCTACTAAGGATGCTGGTGCCATTGCTGGTCTCAACGTGCTCCGTATCATCAACGAGCCCACTGCAGCAGCGATTGCTTATGGCCTTGGCTCCGGCAAGTCTGATAAGGAGCGTAACGTCCTCATCTACGATCTTGGTGGTGGTACTTTCGATGTGTCTCTCCTTAACATCCAAGGTGGTGTCTTCACTGTCAAGGCTACTGCTGGAGATACCCACCTTGGTGGTCAAGACTTCGATACCAACCTCCTGGACCACTTCAAGAAGGAGTTCCAGCGCAAGACTGGCAAGGACCTCTCCGGTGACGCGAGAGCCCTCCGTCGTCTCAGAACCGCTTGCGAGCGTGCTAAGCGTACCTTGTCCAACGCTACCCAGACTACTGTGGAAATCGACTCTCTGTTCGATGGCGAGGACTTCAACTCTTCTATCACTCGTGCTCGTTTTGAAGACCTGAACGCTAAGTCTTTCTCGGGTACTCTCGAGCCTGTGCAGCAGGTTCTCAAGGACTCTGGCCTTGAGAAGAGCAAGGTCGATGAGATCGTCCTCGTTGGTGGTTCCACCCGTATCCCTCGTATCCAGAAGCTGCTTAGCGATTTCTTCGATGGCAAGAAGCTTGAAAAGGTAAGTGCTACACTCGCCATCTGTCAAACGAGTCTTGTCCTAATGAATCCGAATCAAAGAGCATCAACCCCGATGAAGCCGTTGCCTATGGTGCCGCCGTTCAGGCCGGTATCTTGTCTGGAAAGGCTTCTTCCGCTGAAACCCAGGACCTTCTCCTGCTGGATGTCGTTCCCCTTTCTCTCGGTGTTGCTATGGAGGGTAACATCTTCGCTCCTGTTGTGGCCCGTGGTCAGACTGTCCCTACTATCAAGAAGCGCACTTTCACCACCGTCGTCGATAACCAGACAACGGTGCAGTTCCCCGTTTACCAGGGTGAGCGTACCAACTGCGCTGACAACACCTCTCTGGGCGAGTTCACCCTCGCTCCCATCCCCCCCATGAGGGCTGGAGAAGCCGCTCTCGAGGTCGTTTTCGAGGTTGATGTCAACGGTATCCTCAAGGTTACTGCTACCGAGAAGTCCTCTGGCCGTAGTGCCAACATCACCATCTCCAATGCCGTCGGCAAGCTTTCCACCACTGAGATTGAGCAGATGATCGACGGTATGTTTGACGCAGTCTGAGATTAATTTAGACATACTGACAGTTTCTAGATGCTGCGAAGTTCAAGTCTAGCGATGAGGCTTTCACCAAGAAGTTCGAGTCTCGTCAACAGCTCGAGTCCTACATCTCGCGTGTTGAGGAGATTGTTTCCGACCCTACCATGTCGCTGAAGCTGAAGCGTGGCAACAAGGAGAAGATTGAATCGGCACTCAGCGATGCCATGGCCCAGCTTGAGATCGAAGACTCGACTCCTGAAGATCTCAAGAAGAAGGAGCTTGCTCTCAAGAGACTCATTACCAAGGCCATGGCCACTCGGTAAACAAATCTCTGTGATCCTATCATGGTCCTAGGTGCGGCACTATACAATTGCCCTTGCCTCTATCATTCACCCTTCAGTCCCACCATCGAACTTGCGCAAAGTGATCGATTTCTTTGCTTCACCTTAGATTGGAGACCTTAACGTCGTCTACGGAATTTCCTTTTAGATGAGGCGTGTTTATTCATGACCGGGTACAAAATTGCAAAAGTAATTTACGAAAATTTTATATATGAACTTCTTATCATCTTAATGCTCTTCTTACGTATGATTGCACGAGCCTCATGCCAAAAAAATAGTGTAGTGTCCCTATAAAGGCTGCCCCTCGTATCTCCATCACCACGGTTAGACTTTGGGAATGGAGACTTTTTTAGACTTGCCCTTTGAAACTGCCTTCCATAACCATTCTGTAGGTCATCATAGCTACCATAGCGAGCTGCTTGTGTTCTAATTGAACTAATCATGTAATCTACTACGCGGAGACAGCGGTGGCTCGCTTGGAGACGCGTGATCAGGAAGTGGCTCCGTTCCCTTTGCCGCGGCAGTGTATCTGACCAACTATTCTTACGCGCAGTTTGCTACAAGTAACTGTACCCCGCGTGGTTTTTTATTACTGATAAGCATATAGGACCCATACCCAAAAAAGTCAGACATCTGAAAAGCAGAAGAAGAGCGGAAATGCAACGCCGTGCGGCAGTTACCGGCCTCAGTTGTATGCGTCGCTGTTCAACGTTTACTGGGTTGCGTTATAACTTGATTTCTGAGCAACAACTTCGGCCTTGGACTCAGCATAAGATAGCACTTCCGTCTGGCAAAAGGAGCTTTTCCAATTCGCCTTTTTGGTGTAAAAAGAAGGAGAAGACGAAAGCTACATCTGGTGCAGATTCTGGGAAGCCGTCGCCAAAAGTAGGCGCAAGTTCCGAAGACCCGCATGATTTTTCACAGCTGCATGATGGCATAGCGGCTGCCCTGTCTCGACTCAGAGACGAGCTCTCTAAGATGCGCGTGGGGGGGAGGTTCAATACCGCATCAATTGAGAGTCTTCGTGTGCAGCTGAACAAGAGCAGCAAGCAATCGATTAAGCTGGGCGACCTTGCCCAAGTTATTCCTAAGGGTGGACGGATGGTGACTATCTTGGCCTCTGACGAAGATGTGAGTTACGGACTGATGCCTTGAAATTGTCTCTACTGTCGTGAAGCCTACGAATTCTCTCAACATTTTTTCTAGTCTGGTCCTAACACAAACTGTCTTCGATATAGCATGTGAAGCCCATTCAATCGTCAATAATTTCTTCCAACTTGTCGTTAACGCCACAAGCCGACCCCCACAACTCTCTTCAGCTCAACGTCACGATTCCCCCACCGACTAAAGAGTCTCGGGATCAAACGATCGCTATGGCAAAGGCGGCAATGGAGAAAGCTGCCGGTGCCGTCCGTGATTCACGCAGTGCTGTACATAAACGTCTTCAGGATCTGCAGAAAAAGAAGATTGCCAGGCCAGATGACGTTCGGAAGGCCCAAGAACAGATGGAAAAGCTTGCAGAGAAAGGTCAGAAGGAAGTGAAGGAACTGTTTGAGGCTACAAGGAAGGCCATGGAGCGGGCGTAATGAGGAAATACGCTGCTGCAAGACCGGCTTTGAATGAACTCAAATGGTGCTATGAGCACGAGTTCTGTAACTGATTTCAAAGAGTAATGTATTCTACAGTCACTTGCAATGCATAAATGTAAACAATGACAAAAATAACAAGGGATCATGAAAAGCTGCAAAAGTATAGGTACATAGTAAGGATACTGATGGTATCAGAAAACAAGGTTCTCAGGGGCGTTTTGTCATGCGACTGGCGGCTAAAAGCGAATCCAACTTCGCGATGAACGCAGAGGATTTGCCGACTGTGTGATACGTTGCATTGTTTCTGAGGTTCTCAGAGACAGTGTCAACGATTGAGAGATTGTCCGCCTGTTTGGCTTTAGACTTAGGATAATTGCCCTGAACAAGAAGTCCAATAAGTGAGCCTTGGTCCTTGGTGCTGAGTGGGCTGAAGTTGACATGACGTGGTTCCACAAGATCGCCTTTTCGCTGCGACAACTTATCTGCGCGTTCTTGCGATAGCTTGTTCGCTTCAGAAATGGCCTCGGCTTTTTCCTCTTCACTCGAAAAGCGGACAAATTTACCCTGATAGAGTCGCTTGCCCAGCTCATTTGGAGGTACATAGTCATTTGCATAGCGATCGCCGAATAAAGACAGCTTCTCAACGACTCCGGCAGTATGAGCGTCGATGTCGGTGGGCAGAGATGGCCATGTTTCCTTCAGTGAAGCTAAGGAGATCGACTCAGGATTGTACTGGACAGGCTTGGGCTGCGCTTGTTCTGCGAGCTCTCGTAAGACAGCGTTGATTGAGGCTTCATGCAATGCTGCATTGGATACTGAATCTTCCTGGCCGGACCTCTCGGTGCGTCGAGAACGGCCTGATCGCCCATCTTTAGATTGAACCTTCTTCCTTGGCCCAGTTTTAGGGCCCCGAGAAGTGGTGGATCGGTTGCCTCGAGGATTGCGAGCCCTGGGATTCTTGAGAATGTTTGCTGGCTGGCCAGTGGCTTGAGAGGCGGCGAGAGATCTCGCATCTACTATCCGTCGGGGACGAGGTCGTTCATGGTTGACGCTCCGAATGTTCAGGTTCGCCGGCGGAATGTTGTTTCTTCTGGGTTGCGCACTAGGACGTCCGGCGGCGGAAGAGGCCGCGGAACCCTCGGTTGCATTCGCATCTGCATTAGTTAGAAAGACGAGTGACTGTGGGCTGAGATATGATAGTATGCCCGAACGATAACAACAAGTGCCCAGGACAGAGACCAGTTGAGGGAGGGAAAGTAAGACGAGAGCAATGCAACTGTGAACTGGGCGGACGGAGACTATAGCGGAGCACACTTACTGGAGTGATTGTTGGAATCTTTTGCTTGCAAGTACGTAGCCGAAAACCGACGAATTGATGAAAGAGTCCCTTCTATAGCCCTGGCACGCCGAGGGCGTAGAAGCACGACCCGTTGGTGGAGCATCCTTGTTGATGGATATCTAAGGACTGGATAAGAGGGAGACTAAAAATGTTCGTTACCTCTAAATGCTCCAAAGTCACGTGCTGCGCGACAGAAGCATACTCCAGACAACTCCCGTGGGAGCGGCAAGCCTCTCTAGTCACTACTCATTATTATCGTCATAGCTTCGGTATCACGATCAAACATGTTGCGTCGCAAACCCACCGCTATAGCTATAACCTCCGAAGACCTTGCGACTTTTGAACAATCACGGCTCCGACAGCTCTCCAAAGAAACTCGTACCGAAGGCCATGCCAGCACTAGCTCCAATGTCAATCTTGACCCCAGCGATGAGCTCAAGCCATTGCCAGGGGACAAGGCGAGAATAGTCCGCTCGCGTGAAGAGCGCATCGGCATCAATCGACGCAATTAACTCTCGAAGGGTCTGTCCAACACGTTGGCTTCTCCTGGCTACCAACTCATGCCTAGTATTTCCTTGGGCATCATCAGCACTTCCCAAGACCAAGAGAGCCCCGATTGGCAGTGAACAATTCGAATGTCCTACTACACACATCAAGGTTTAGCCTTGCGCAGGTCAAATTCTGCTACAAGTGCATATATCACAGCAATAATATCACTCTCACAACTTGCGCATAACATCTCTTATGTCTATTCTCAACGGCGTGCTTGGTTTGTAATCTATACTGCGAATATTACACTTTTCACTATATCACGTCTCTGTTCCTGCCTGTCTCATAATTTCTTATGATTATAGTATCAACTGGGGTCGTCATAGAATGCAATTGTATAGAGACTATTGCGAGCCGATGGAGATTTATCTCGGTCGACCGAAGTGGCGCAACACAACAGTGCCAGAATGAATGAAAACAATCTCAGTGAGCGGACGCTCTTATATGCGGAGTGATAGATCATGCGATCACAGCGTTGATTTGAAATGAGATCCTTACGTTACGCGAGAGATAAAAGAGAGAGAGAAGCAGTAGCTAGAACTTTGAGCGTTGTGGTACTCATTTGCATAAGCTATCGTTTGTACATGGAAAGCATGTCTGTTTTGGAAGTAAAGTATCATGACCAGCATACCTACAGGAACCAGCTACCAAGAAGACACGCCAAGGTGGAAAGAGCGAATCTCTGTGGTGGGCGCTATGAATCGCAGCAACCAAGAACTCTAGAAGTGATCCTTGCGTTCTGAATTCAGCCCCGAGTCTCCCAGCTGTGCTGAATAGAACGCGTTACCGCTGGCGCTTTGAAGTGCCTTCGGTTCCTAGGTCGACTGAATAATTCCACCGCCGTTTGAGACCGTTTGGATCGTACACACTAGCTACACTTTGTTGCCAATCTCGCGCCGTGAACAAAACTTGTTGCCCGGTGAATTGAGTTTGTGGCATGGGAGCTGGCGCGACAGGGGTAACCTTTGATTGCTGCTCATATTGTACGGGGAAATGGTCAGGCAAAGAAGGTTGAACAGCCTGGGCAGGATTGCTCAAAGCCATTGGTGGAGAGTTTGTTGTCACAGTGGGTGTACCAATAGAAAATGCCATATCCCATTGACTACACAGTTTGTAACAGTCAGCGGTCATTTCTCGGTGTTAATATTCTTCTCTTGGGAAAGGGAGTTCTTACTTGATGATGCGAGTAGGATCCCAGCTATTTTCATCAACCAAAGGCGCATTCAATCCGTGGGTGGAGATTGATTGGGAGGGGATCAATCCCAAGGGCTGGAGCTGAGAGGAATCGGACTTTGAATCTTCAGTACCAGCTGATATTGGAGGGGTTACAGGATAAGCTGCATAACCCACTCTACTTTGAACGCCAGGTACTTGACTGATTTGAGAAGCGTAATGTGAATCTAGTGGCGGGCTTGGGTGATATGGCTCGGAGGGACTCCCATATGGGAAAGTTGGCTTCAAATCGAAAGGTCGGTTCACATCAGCTGAAAAGGCGAAACGCAATGAATCAATTTGCGCTTGTAACTCTGGCATAGGCCAAGCAGAAGAACATCGCTCCAGTATTCGCATGTGCCGTGTGAAGTATTCCCGCGCGTCCGTGTGAAAATTTGGGTCTGGAGATGTTATGGCCACCTGTTGTAGTGTTAACTGACCGTCAATACCATAAAAGCTCAGAATTCTCACAAGGTGCAGCATTGTGCATGTCAAGATGGTGTAGATTGTGAAATTTATGCCTCTTTGCATGAAAAGTAGGCCGGATAGCCCAAAGCGGTTCAGAATGGCTTCTTGGAGCCTACAAAGGTATTTTGCCGAAGAGTAGCATAACGCCATATGCATCTTCCAACCCCCCCCTGCCGCAAAAGATTTGGAGGCTATTAACTGTGGACGGTGCAATAGGATAATCCCAAGATGACAGTGGGAGTGCATGTTCCCGACAAAATGTGATGGAATCCAAGGTGGTGAGCCATCGGGAGGATAGTTGACTTGAAGATCCGGTGGTAAACTCTGAAGCCAGTCGGTAAAGAGAGGGTTCTTTTCAACGAACTTAGGATTAGCCCCCCAATCTTTTTGTTTCTTTATCTTATGGTATATATCGGCAATGATGCGGATATGGCGTGCATTTCGGACGAAGTATGCATACTGCCTTGACCGATCCATTTCGAACTGATCAAGGCCTCTGATATCCAAAGTCGGACTCATATTCACTGTCTCATGGTCCACACCATAATCGGAGCGCCCTGAGACTAGTCAGCCAGTATATACTACGAGAATCGGAAGACGTACCCTGCGGCGCCCCTATCATGACTTCGACAACTAAGAGGGCCTGCCAGACCCGTGTCTGCACCAAGCATTCTACAGGATTCAGGTCGCAAGACCTGCCTTCCGTGTGGAGATTGTTATGTTCATGGATATCCAGATCTTTCGCCATGGAGATGATTGTTTTGACAGTTTGCCAAGAACGGTAATAATAACCTTTCTTAGGCCGTGACTCTCGAGCCTTCAACAGTAGAAGCAGAGCTTGTATCGTACTGAGGCGAGGTTCGTCCATAAAACTAGATTCGTGCCCTAACAAAATGATTCGCAGTCAGTATACGACGCGGTCTACAGGTGCGTGGATATCTTTGTCGCCTCACTGTTTGCTAATGCGAGCCACTGTGCTCCTTGTGCCGGGTCGTCCGAAAGCCTCCCTGCGCATGCAAATAGTGCCTCGAGTAGAAGCGGAGATATTGAGCTTCGTTCGTGTTGCCACTGATAGTACAGATGAGATCGATGGATGACAGGGACGTAAGGATGTATATCATCAAAATATATCTTGAAATAACTCATGACCTCGTCATCAGATGGCATAAGTTCGGGCGGGATGCGTATAGTGGCGCCAGCTCCGGTACTGAGAGGTGGTAACTTTTCGTCTACTTCATCCTGAGTCGGGATTTCCGGTTCAGCCCTCTCCCTTCGTTGCTGTCTAATGTACGGCGCTGAGTCTATGTTAATACGTTCCGTCTGCAAGACACGTTACGAAGGTTGAAATATCTCACCAATACCAGTCTCGTCTATCTTGAGCTCCCCTAAAACCTCGCTGAGGTTCTCTGCAGTGGACTGGTCGTGCTCAGTGTATATATCACTTTCTGCGGCTCCCAGAGGCTGGGTTTGATCGTTGGAGAACATCTGAGACTGAGTATATTGATGATGTGGCGGTATGGCCACTTGAGACGTCCTCATGTCGTAGACATTTGGCTGACCTGGAGTAGAATGCGCAAATTGCGGATAGATCCCGATGTTGTCATTATATGGGTGCATGCTACTCATTGAAGGTGGTCCGGAATCTCGATAAGTTTGGGGGCTTGTATATGACGATAACGAGGGGTCTGATGTGTTCGACGCGCCCAACGAGTCGACAGGATTGGTTTCAACGCTTTCCGCTGCAGGATACTCGCCATCATGCCCGATTGTTGGAGGAACGCATACTAACTTCAAGCGTGTGCATGCCGAACAAGGCCAAGTGTTTGTTGTAGCAGCATCACACTTGATCTTCCGTTTCCTGCAGCCATTGCAAGCTCGCATTACTGAAGATAGGCTTGTAATCAGACGCAACGAAGTCAAGTCCACTATCGGTCAAACATACCTTTGAGCCTCTTATGCCTGTTATGTTCATCAACGAATACATAGTCTGTATCAAAAGTCGTCAACATATAACGGAAGTAATAAACGGGCAATTTATTCAGATGACAAACGGTAACTAAACGGGCGGAGGGGGGCTTACTTTTCTGGCCTTCCCTGGGTGGGCCTGTCGGGGGTGTGAATGTGAAACCTTGCATTTTTGCAGGGACAAGCGACACAAGTTATGAGGCAGCGCAGAAAAAGTGGATCGAATCAGCATGCACCAATCTTCAGGTCCCGGAGAAGGAAAAAAGAGGTTGAGGCAATGGAAAGTATCCGCAGGACCTGCCTTAATGCGGACGAAACCAATGTGGAATGTATTCTGAACCTTTTCACTGTCGACTTAATGGGCGCTAGTAGGGTCTTCACTCAATTGTAGCTTTAATCCCACACTTGCGCAATGGATGCCACTCCTGTTCTAGATAGGGAGAGGAGATGGGAAGGAGGTGTAACGAGTTGCGACCGAGAAGAACGATGCGGAAAGGTAGGAATATCTATCGTCAATCGCGGGAACAAGACAGCGTCATCCGGCAATGATAGAGTGTGACCTGTGATCTCTGTACTATGGTCTCCTGCATCGATCTGATCAGTCTTCGGGTCATAGATAAATGCCATAAAGACAGCGTAGCTATGAGAGTAGCGGAATTTGAGATTCTAGGAGTACTGGCGCAACTGACAGTTTCATAAAACGTAAGCTTCAATAAGGTCGAGTTTGCTGCGATCCCATTAAGCGACGACAAGAGAGAATTAGAAGTTCAGGGAAGGGAAAGATATGAAGAAGCTGCGATTATATATTACCAGATGTCAGTTGTAAACGATGACAGAAGTGAGGACAAATGATGAAAGGTAGGGTAACAGTGAGAATCCGGGCCGGGGACGGGGAAAAGACTATCATTGAGGGCATAACTCGAGAGGGGAGGGAAACAGAAGATGACTTCTTGCATATGCCGGAAATCCAAGAGCGGCCAACATTGAGATATGGGAAAGAGATCCACGATATATGGTGAAGGGAACGTAAAGCAAGCGGAGGAGTTGTTGGTACCTGATATGTTGAGTTGAATGACTTTCATCCAGTCTGCATCGTTGACCAGTAACGTCAGTATGGAAATCTCGCCATTGACTTTGCACTATGAAGGAAGATGAAGTCGATTGGCGCATCACACTTGGAGGCGAAAGTCACCATCTGCATGAACCGGTGTTGGTACGGAGACGGCTAGAGGATCAAACGCCGGGCTTGGGATGATGGGTAATTTGCAGGAGCAGTACGGAGTAGAGGCTTGGGATAGCAGAGAGGCAAGGAAGATAAGAGCATCAGGGGAATCGAAAGCCCACCGATACAATCAATGATTTTCCCGGATGGAAATAGGATCTCCGTATAGGAATAGGGAGGATGCCGGGAACTTGATGCGGTCTCCTTAGCTAAGTCATCACTCTTTGCCGCCTCATTCTCCTGGTAACGTAGTTGAGCCGTAGATATTAGCAGACAGTGTGGTTCGTAGTAGTGCACGGAGATCCGAGCGATCAGTCAATAATAATAAAGAGACGAGACGAGTGTGCGGAGACCCGACAACAGGGGTGGGTAAACACGCTCGATACCCTGAGGAGGAGTAGAAGCGGGCGCGTGGTGGAAGGATCTTTGGCCTGGCCTAGGTAGTAGGTATGCACCACTTTCTAAGGATCGTTTCGGAAGTTTGAGGGGCCTTTGGAACTAAAACCTCCCCTCCCCCCCCGGGTCACTCCCAGTGGCACCCAAAGTAGTGTGTGTCTTCAAAATAGGCCGGGCCTCATGGCCGTCGGTTTAATGGGACCGTGGTCCCCCTCGTCCCCTCCACGGGAAGGACGATCCCTAGTTAAAATCGGGTTCTTAAAAGGATCTTGATCTTCTTGGCCTTGAAAATAGTGCCCCGAACTACGGATTGCGACGTACAGCTATTGATTTTCATTAAGGGGGAATTCTTTTTTTATTTTCACTTTTCCCTTTTCCCTTTTTCTTTTTCTTTCTTTTTCTTTCTTTTTTTTTTCTGCGCGTATTGTGTGCTTTCAGTATTAATTCTGGTGCTTCAGGATGTTGTAGTACTACTAGTAGACTTTTCCCCGCCCATGCGTACTTAATTAATACACGATCCACGCCCTCGTGCACGCTATCTAGCCCACCGTATCCAGTAACCATGTAGCTACTCTGTAATAGATAGATAGTACCAGTTAAACAGACTAGACTAGTACTAGCAGCATTATCCATTATGGAAAATGGCTTTCAATTACCTGTGTGTACAAGATGCCTTGGTCGTAATGTGACACTGACCGTTCCCCCCTCCCCCCCGGCCCCTCCGGGTCCCTCTCCTCCTCATTTCCTTCAGCTGACGCCAATCTCAACATGTCAAGAACTCGAAAGCGTCTTGTTTATCTCATCAAAACAAACCTAATGACTCCCGGAGGTTGAAGCAGTGGTTAGGGTATCACCAGAAATCTTTCTGATCCTGCTTGTCTGGAGTGGTAAGCTTACTGTTTCCCTTGTGCACGGCTAATGGTTACGGTACTGTTCGAATTAGTACCTAGTACTATGACACAAGCTATGTGTGAAATATGGAGGACCTTTGCGGAAGTAATTTGCTTGGGTCCCATTAATTGTTATGATCAAGCAACATAAGAGAAAGATTCCCCCCAAATAACTAATCAATTAGATAGCAGTGATGCGTCATTCTGTAAACCAACCCCTCCCTCCTCGCCCGCTCAGGAAACACAACAGCTCGCTAGGGTGGGGACTTCTTGGTCCTTTGTATGCGACTAGTAATCGCTGCTGCTTGACTTAAATTTGTTACACTCTACTGGATCTAGAACATGATCACCTGTTGGTAGCTGCCTAGACACAAGTAGGCTATGATGTTGATGGTATTTAGAAGCATCGACAGCATGGATATACTCATACTTACTGCGTTAGCGCTGCTGTATTCGGAAAAGTCATTTAGATTGTCGCAGTGCCTATGTACACTAGAGTACTCGAAAGGCTAGTCCGCCCACCCGAAGTTGTACTTTGCCCACCTGGCTGATGTTCATACGCACTTCTTGGGTATCTGCACGCGTTTGGTTCTTCTACCAATGTATTCGTTTCCCTCTTCCTCCTTACTCTGATCTTCCATTCTCTCTCTCTCCATTTCCTAGATCCATAAAACAACTAGTACAGATTAAAGACATAGAATCTTGCTTGGGTTTTATCTGCCGTTGGGAAACAAGCACGAGAAGCTTTTTCTTTTCTTTTGACCGATATCAAAAGCAACCAACCATCGGGGAAGGGAAAAAGGTTGTTCCATTTCTTCAAGACGCCGCATTAGTTGAGCATATGATGTGCTAGGGCTTACCATCCCCTCTTGTCCCCAATTTGCCCCTCTCGGTGCTTCTTTCGCGCTTTTATCGATAACCACTTGTATGCAGCATAAGCGATCATGGAGTCCTCGATGCAGAATTCGAATCCGACTATTTTGAATGCTGCAGATCTTCCCACCCGTCTGCGTCCTACATCATGCAAAGCGGGCACTTACGGAGGCGGAATCCTTGCGTCAGCGCTCCCCTCTCTAGCGGATCCCACCAACTTCAGTCTTAGTGAATCGGAAGAGTCTGATGAAGATGTTGATTTGATGGAAGAGCCGATTGATGAACAGGAGATCTACGGTAAGCTCATCGCTTGTTCCTAAACAAGGGGACCGAGTCGCCCGGGAGCCGATTACCTGACAATCTCTCAGATCTTGTGTCGACCATATCCGACCCCGAGCATCCCATTTCACTTGGAGCTTTGGCAGTCGTTTCGCTGCCTGACATTTCTATCCAACCAACCCTGCCGGATGTACCGAGCTCGCTTCTTCGCACAGTATCCGTTCTCATAACCCCGACGATAACACATTGCAGTCTGGCCACAGTGATAGGTCTTGGTGTACGAGTTCGATTGGAGCAATCATTACCTCCGCGTTTTCGCGTGGATGTCCGGATCAAGGAAGGGACACATAGTACTGCCGATGAAGTCAATAAGCAATTGGCCGACAAAGAAAGGGTGGCTGCTGCACTGGAAAATGGTACGCTAATGGGCGTCATCGCAAAGATGCTCGAAACGTGCCAATAATCCGATCGTACTGCTATTCGGACGCCGTTTATGACCCTCGTCGGCGTCTCTACTATGCCATAAGAATACCCGTTTCGACGATGACTCGATTTGACTTCCGATAGTTATACAACAATATGAAAAAGAAAAAAAGAACAAGAGCCACTCACGGCGCTTGTTGCCGCTTCTTTCCACCTATCGACAAAAAATAGCTCAGGAGTCTAAAACGCCACTTTCCTTCAAACCTTTCCAGAGCTCTGGTTCCAAAAACTTGCTGACAGTGACATCCTCAGCCAAACCTTTACGTCTCCGCGTTTTCAAAACGAAGTCGCGGGCTGTGGCCATGGCGGGCGCCATCTCTAAGGGCTTTAATTTGACATCGCGATCCAGTGGATCCCCTGGGACGACGCTCCACTTATCGAAGACTAGACTAACAGCAGCTTGGCCCTGTGTATGGATTCGGAGATCTGTTTCAAATCCGAATGAATCTATCACGGGGATCAAACCACGGACGGAATAGAGTGGAGTTCCTGCTATGGGTCCATCGGAGAGTACATGGCCCCTTCTTCTTGAAAGGACTGTGTACACTGAAGCGACAGCGTCCGCCGGGCCAGTCATCGTGCAAGAGTAAATAGGTTCCATTAGGCGTGGTGATGCCATGAGGAAAGATGAGTAAATCGCTCGTCGAGCTGTGGGAATGATTTGACCACCTCCCCTGTAAATGGCTTGGTCGGCGAGAGAAACGTCGGTGAGCCTGAATTTCGCATTCCGAATGGCTATTCTTGCAGTTAGTCACAATGAACCGCTCTTCTTCTGCTTCTATAGCGATATAACCCCCCCCCCCCTTATGCGTAGGATCTGGGTGCTATAATTCTCAAAACATTCAAGGGAAGCATGGTGCACTCACGTTCTTCGCAAAGAGGACCTTCTCGTGTTCCCCAAGTAAATCCTTGCGTGATAGAATCTCTTACACTCCCAAGCAACTTCTTGTCGATCTGCGATGGTAGCGTATCATCCTGTAAAATGTTGGGGCCCATCTCGTCTGGACCGAAAGCCCAGATACTCCTGGCTGCAAGTTTGTCCCAGTCGTACCGCTCTTCGAAAAAGCGCGATACTTTGCGAATCGGATCTTTAATGTTGACAGCACCGCTCTCGATATCCTCGGCGATCCCTTCATCCAGAGGCTCTGCGATCATCGTTATTTTGTTCTTCTTGTTTGGCGTGATCGAATAACACATGATAGCCGAGGTCTCCACAACAGTCTCGCAGAAGCGTGTAACAGGGTCTGAAACCTTGATCTCCATTTCAGAATATAGTCTTCGTAGGTCATGAAGCACGCAGTCCATATATAGCTCGCCCGTTCCGAGAACTACATGTTCACCAGACTCCTCCACTTTTGTGGATATCAGCGGGTAGCTTTTGTTGACTTTTCGGAGACCCTCAAGCATCTTGGGCAATTCCGACGGATTAACTGGCTCGACAGCAACCTTGAAGACGGACTCTGTTATATGCCGAACTGATCGGAAGATGTATGCATCCTCATCGTCTTCCAAGGTGAGAGGCACGATAGTCGCCGTCTTCACAATAGAGTTATCCACGCCTCCTAGAAGAACCAAGTTGCCGGCAGGTACGCCGCTTGTTGGGATGTTATAGCAAGACTCAGCAATCCATGTGTCGGAAATGGTCGCAATAACCATGTCTTCTTCATCTTCGGGGGTATAACCTTCGCCAAGGACACGGACCTGTTGGCCAGGACGAGCTGTGCCGCTCATTATCCTACCGAAGGAGTGAAATTTTGAACCGTCCGAGCTGTTAAAAAGTTTAGTAACATGTACGACCAGTGGACCATCGGAATCACAGGCAGCCATAGCTGCCGCCACCTTAGAATCGAGAGGCCCAGTGTAGTACCGCTCAAGCTTCTTTTGAGCACCCTCTGCAGGCGAAGGCACATGCTGGAGAACCATATCCACAAAGCCTGTTGCAGACCCGAAGAACTGTTCACAGACAAGGTTGAGTAAAGTCTTTGCATCTGTCTTGAGCTGTGACGGCTTAAGACTAATACCAACGCTCGAAAGCGTTTCCTTTAAGTCCTCTGGGCTCTCGCTTAATGTGTGCGAGTAAAGTTTGTATATGGGCTCGAGAACAAATTGAACAAACGTCCTTTTAGAACCTTCTTCCACTCCTTTTCGTGTGAATTTTCGACTCTTTGGATTGAAAAATATATCGCCCCATAGGCGTAAACAGAATGCGGCTGCTTCAACCTGTGGATGCGTCTCAGAATACATCTTAGCAAATGAATGCAACGTGAAACACCAGCCCATGGAGGCGCAAGCAAAAGCGACGTTTCCCTTCTCAGGGCTCAGGCGCCTTGCAGCACCCTGACCAGGCAGTACGTTCTCGATGATAGTGTTGACCTCCTCGATCACATGTTTCAGCTTGAAATAAGCGTCATTCGGAGGAATCTTCAATTCCAGGATTAGCCTGTCCATCTTGTTCACAACCAATGTGAGCGGCAAGTCTTCAAGGATAGCATGCTTGATTATCTGCTCGGTGTTGGCCTGGACACCTTCAACCACATCTACTACAAGAACCACGCCATCAACCAACCGACATGCAGTAGCCACCTCGTCCACAAAGTTCACATGGCCCGGGGTGTCAATGATGTTGAACAAGTGGGATTTGCCCTTTGTGCCCTGGAGTACCAAGCTCATGGGTGACGCTTTGATGGAAAGGCCTCTTTCTCTTTCCAGAAAGTGAACGTCGGTGTAGCGTAGTTGTTCCTCTTTCCGCTTGCCTGTTCGATTCTCGAGGCGACCGGTGAGATCATGGGTCTGAGTGACTAGCATGTCCATGAAAGCCGTTTTCCCATGGTGCAAATGACCGACGAGAGCGATGTTACGTGTTTGGTCCGGGTAGCTGAGCAGATCTGTCATAAATTCCCGTGAATAATAGACGGGAGGCAATTCGGCTTCTTCGATCGCAAACTTCTTCTGCTGGACCGGGGCGATGATGGGCTCGGACAGAGGCTGTGCATCCTCCTCCTGCACCAGAGTCTCGACATCCTCGCCATATACCTGTTGTGCACTGGGATAGTATTGTTTATCTTCGTGAAGGATGACCGCGTTTGACGGGCCCTCTGTGACTGGTATCAGTAAGGCGGACCTTGCAAACAAGATTGAACATGGAATAGGTAACTCTACCATCGACATCCATTAACTGTTGCTCATCGACATCATGCGCTTCATCGTCGTCACCATCCCCGAACGCCTCTTCAAAAGCGAAAGCCTGGGGATGGGCATCCTCATGACGCGGAGACTCCTCGTCCGACCCATCTACCTCTCCAATATAGTTGCCAAACCTGCCGGAAAGCAAAGAGAATAATCAGCCGTGCGCAGGGTGGGATGAGGGGCATGGTGACCAATTGAGACATACTCATCGTAAAGATCGTCCATTTTCCAACGTGGTTGGACTAGAGGCGAATCTTCCGGGTTTACTTTTCCTTGCTCTCGGCCTCGTCCACCAGCTGGAGAGAGAGGCTCGCGTCGGTTTGGCGATAAGTTTCTAGTAGCTCCGGGACCGAGCTTGGCGTGTTTGCATGGCTCCGGCAAGTTACTCCGAAAGTAGTACGTTTGTCCGTGACCGCCAGTGGCCGCCGCCCCGCCTCCCGAGGCGAAAAAAATAGGGTAATTATTATTGTTGTAAGGAGGGGCCGGCGGCGGGCAGGCCAACGAGTGACTGACTCGGAAAGCAAACAGTCCATCCCGTTCGTTCCCTCGTGGCCTGAGCTACCATTTCACCCTCATTTGTTATTTATTCAAATAGCCTGCCGGTCTTCCTTTAACTCCTTCTTCTTTCCCTCACCCCTTTTCCGAAATCGCTTGCCTTAAAAAGCACGCATTTGCGCCACCATGTCTTCCCTACCTCCGGTCTACATTGTCTCCGCCGCCCGCACTCCAGTGGGCTCTTTCCTGGGGTGAGACTTCACACCGGGCCGCCGCAGGCTCTCAGATAAAATGGTTCACAGCGAAGCTGATCCTAGTTCCCTTGTTTTGCAGTTCTCTCTCGAGCCAGACAGCTCCGCAGCTGGGTTCCCATGCGATCAAAGGTGTGCCCGCAGTGCTGAAGCGATGGATGATGTGCCCCCTGATCGCTGACTGCTTCGATGTCTAGCTGCTCTTAACAAAGCCGATGGGATCAAGCCTTCCGATGTACAGGAGGTCTTCTTCGGCAACGTTCTTTCTGCGAAGTGAGTTTTCTTGCTTCCTGTGTTCATGACTACCCTTTGCCATGATGCATGCTAATGGTCCGAATCAATCAGTGTCGGACAGAACCCCGCCAGACAATGCGCTCTTGGCGCCGGACTCGACGAGTCAACCGTTTGCACCACTGTTAACAAGGTCTGTGCCTCGGGTTTGAAGGCGGTCATTCTCGGTGCTCAGACCATCATGACTGGAAATGCAGACATCGTTGTGGCAGGCGGTACTGAGTCCATGTCCAATGCCCCGCATTACCTTCCGAACCTCCGCAATGGCGCAAAGTATGGCCACCAGAGCTTGGTGGATGGAATTATGAAGGATGGCCTGACAGATGCCGGAAAGCAGGAGCTTATGGGTCTGCAGGCTGAGGAGTGTGCTCAGGATCATGACTTCACCAGGGAGCAGCAGGATGAGTATGCTATTCGGACCTACCAAAAGGCCCAGGCTGCCCAGAAGGCCGGCCTCTTCGACGAAGAGATTGCACCTGTTGAACTTCCCGGCTTCAGGGGTAAGCCCGGTGTCACAGTTGCTCAAGATGATGAGCCCAAGAATGTGAGAATTCATTTCCCACGTGAGGCATCCGTGGTCCAGGTCGTTCATGTCCAACTGACTCTTTGGCTTTTATCTTCTAGCTCAACCCTGATAAGCTTCGGAGCATCAAGCCCGCTTTCATTCCTGGCTCTGGAACCGTGACGGCCCCCAACTCCTCTCCTCTTAACGACGGCGCCGCCGCTGTTGTCTTGGTTTCCGAGGCCAAGGTTAAAGAGCTGAACCTAAAGCCTGTTGCAAAGATTCTCGGATGGGGAGATGCCGCACACCAACCCAGCAAGTTCACCACTGCTCCTGCGTTGGCGATTCCCAAGGCGCTCAAGCATGCCGGTGTCGCTCAAGATTCCATCGATGCTTTTGAAATCAACGAGGCTTTTAGCGTTGTTGCTCTGGCAAACATGAAGCTTCTCAACCTACCTGAAGAAAAGGTCAACCTTCATGGTGGAGCTGTGGCGATTGGCCACCCCATTGGTGCCAGTGGTGCTAGGATCTTGACTACCCTGCTCGGAGTTCTCAAGGCAAAGAAGGGCAAGCTCGGCTGTGTCGGAATTTGCAACGGTGGTGGTGGTGCTAGTGCCATGGTAGTGGAATCTCTCGTCTAAATTAGGAATTCTTCTCCCCTCGTGAACTAAAATATGCTGTCGCGAAATACGAGGAGAGCAAGATGATATAAGTACCCTGATCTTGCCGATGCTTAAAAGATTGGGCATCATGTCTTGGGTCAGGGTAGATGGGTCTTGAATCTGACGAATTGCAATATAATAAATACATGAATCTGTTCTTTTGTTGGATAGTCTTGTTTATCGTGTTTATCTTGGCACAAGCACTGCAATTGACGTATTTAGTACAGAACATCCGTCACCAGCAGTGTACGATACCATAAAAGCCTTGAGGATTCTGTCTCAATACCACTATTAATGAGACATTAAGGGCTGATGGCCAGTTTGTCGTGTACTATACATGGCCATGCTACTACTACATTTTATTATTATGGTTGGTCACCTTCGCTTATCATACAACGTTCGGCTGCTGCGAAATACTCTGTAAACACCCATTAGCCAAAAGCGCCTAGATATATTAGGGTATTAGCTCTTGATTGTGTCGTATTCTTGATGACGTTTCTTAGGATATACTGGCTACAATGCCTCATCAACAGAGGAGTCGTAGAAGATGTTCAAGCAAATGCCCCAACAAATGCCATAAGTAGAGCGCCTCCTGCAACGGCTACACAAGCCTCGACACGCCGCTGACCCCTGAGCGTCGCATAGCTTGATTCACTAAGGAAGTCCTCTGCCAGAAGTTCAACAAGCCCCGCAAATAATAATAGCCCGCTACTGATTGCGTTGGTTATTCCCACGGTGAGTAAGCCTGTGGTACTTGCTGGATCATAGAGGTTATGCAGAACAAGCCCCATAGCTTGCCCTATGGGGGTAGTGGTTCCATAGGCAAGCGCCATGAGCCACGGCCTGTACGATGATGGGGGAAAGAGATCAGGGATCAAAGAAGCTATCCGGGATCCGAGAGCAAATCCTTCAAAGGTCTGGTGAAAGCAGATAGCCACAAGAAGGACGATGAATGATGTCCCCGTGGCAACACTGAGGGCCATTCCGATGAAAATACTGTGGAAGAGAATTCCGGCTTCGAGCAACAAGCATTGAAGCAATTGGCGCTGTGGATTCTGCCTGGATGACTCGAGGTCGGTCCCCTGATGTACGCTACCATGAGACCGACGGCGACCAGAATGCCACGGCTGCTCATCCCGGTTCTTCTGGGAATTAACGCGAGTATTTTCGAAGGAATTTGGCTCTTCAAATTCCCTGTCGTTAAGTTCGGTAGACACAGCCGAGTCTTTGATGTTTGGCCTTGAAGGCCCACTGACCGGGGATCTTCCAAGTGACGTGGGAGAGTGTAGAGCCATGTCTTCCCCAAGGCTGTCAAGGTGGACATTGTCGGCCATTCCGTTTCCGTAGTCAGTGTCTTCCTCTTGATCGTCACCTGCGAAATCCGCACCGACGTCGCTGATCAACTGGTCGTATTCGCTCCCATGGACATGGCCTGCACCTTTCAGTGCAAAGAACATCTCAACGAGAACCACCACGAATACAGCAATCATAGCCACGAAGCCGGCCATGGCACGATAGGTCTCGCTCCAGAAACGAGGGAGACAAGGGTCGGTCAATGAAACAAATGCTGTAGGGAGGAGGTGTACGAAGGCTGTTGCAATGAGTACGCCTGTTCCAAAGTGTCTAGAAAGGAAAAGGAACCGGCGTGGAATTGGGAGGCGCGGGAACCGACGAGCGAGGACGGGGAATGAGCACGCTAATATAACCATGAGTTAACAGTCAATCACCCAAGAAGCTAAAGAGAAAGTAAACCGTACCTAGCGTGCTAAGCACTAAAATAAGGAACAGTGCAAAGACATGTATCGGCGTGTTATAGGCGCCTCGCTCCCTTGATCCGCAAGTCGAGGTGTCATCGTTAGAAGCTCGAGCATAACTCCGGCGGGAAAGCTCCGTCCGCAAAACAGATTCAGGAATATCGGAGATTAATGAGAATATATATTCAGTCCCTGCGGATATAGTTCTGCGTTAGTAGAGAACGAAAATATACCGTGCGGAGCGAAGCAGGCTGGGAGTTGGGCCGGTCAAGACATAGAGAGATAGATGTGCGTCTCCCATAGTATGTTCCCTTTAAACTAAGCCTACCTAAATTACTGGAGTCAGTCTGACCCGGCTTTTGGTTTCCGTCCATTCTCGGCTAAAACTCATATAACGATGTACTCTCGCCGCATCCATGACCTGAAAGCAAGCACTGGGCGCCGGCACAGGCTCACGAACGATTCAGAAGCAGCCTAAGTCGCATCAGTAGTTGTAAATTTTACAATGCAGCGGAGTACATACAGTTGCTTCTGCGAGCAGGATAACGCCGGAAGTTCTGGCAGCGAGCAGTCTCAATGACGTGATGCACCTAGCATGTCTAAAGGAGAGGACGCCTAATCGACATGTAGGGAGACTTTGCCGGTAATCCGGACACGCGGCTCGTTTGTCCAGATAATCTTATCAATCAATGCCGTGGTTCTCGCTTATCTAATCAAACCGCTGAACATTGAACTAACGTAAACCACAATCGCGCGGCCCGTACAATCGCGCGGCCCATCTTGTAATTCCATATAAAATATGTCTTTCTTAGAACTATTATATCTCAATCATTCCTTTATTTAGAGGGCTATAACTTTGTATATGGATTATAAATATAATAATAAATATACCAGGATTATTCAAAAAATTTTAAATAATTAATATATATTCAATATCTTGATAATTTAAAAAATACAGGTAAATTACATATATTTTATATTACCAGCCAAAATATGTAGCAATAAAAATCTAAAAAAATATAAAATATAAATTCATTGAAATATTAATCTATATATTCGAAACAAAGTCTAATGCATTGTTGGTGGTTGAAATATTTCAAATTAAAAAGTAGTTTTTATATAGCATGATTAGATGGGCCGCGCGACTGTGGGTTACGTTATGGTTGTTGGATTGATTAAGCTGGATAATCTAATCTGGATAAACTCGAAGGAGTGACGTACGAGATACTGAGCACACCACAGATGTTTCAGACGGCAATTATTGAGGGTCAAGATTATACTAGGGAAACCTTTATAACCATCAGTTGCTAGTCTAAATGGGCATAATAATATGCTGTAAAGAGCAGGACGTAGCTCCTTGAAGTACCCCATACGGGGTAGTTGAATCCAATTCGGAGAGATATAAGTGCGCCCGAAGGGGTCGTCTCTCTCCGTCCAGCCACATCGTTGTTAGTATCTGATGATTCTCACCCAGAATTGTTGATTAGGGAGAAAAGAATACTAAGTGTAATGCACTTCTTGGCAGGCGCTGTTGGCTAATGGAAGTCTATTTATTTCGTAGAATTTTCTTAATCCGATACTACCTGTTTCTCAGCTTTGTCCAGCCACTGGTACCCTTCATACGAGTGGGTCCACGAGGTCCACTGAGGTTGCCTGCGCCAGCAACTGTATCATTCACACTATCCCCGCTAGTATTACCCTGTCGCTCCGGTGAGGCAGAATTGGTAGATGGGTGTTGAAGAAGTATGGATTCCCTCGGTTCCTGACTTGCGTCGTCCCAGTCGCCTTCCAGCAGCTCCCATTCTGCACTGGCCATTTCACCCAACAGAGTTGATTTCAGCTTATCCACGATCTTTGTTGGAGTTGGAAGTCTCCATGTGCGCATGAATTCAGCCCCCTCGACAGCACCCAGAAAGGAATGTGCAGTGCCATGCGAGTAATGCCCTAGCATAGGGAATGACATTGTGCGTTGAATTGTAGTCCTGGGCGAATCTTTTGATACCCTCATCTTTGCCTGTATGTCGCGTCCAGCGAAGGCTCTTGATAGTGTCGATGGCTGCGCAGGTGGGGCCACAAGGAGTTGCCACAAATTCTTCCCAACGTTACAAACTTCTTCCCAGGACTCTGATGTTATGTTTATACCTTGAGTTCGACATAGCCACGAGACATTCCATGCCAGTAATGTTACCCCTTCAAGGAATAGTGCATAAGTTCCAGGGTCTTCCCTAGCCAGTTTGGGAAGTGCTCTGTCGATGGATAGGGGCCGAGGTCTGGAAGGACGAGGCGACGCGGTTCTAGTCCCAGACGGTACAGATGGTGGGTGTAGTAGCGAATATGTTACGGAATTTGGATCCCGTGAAAGATAGGACGCAGAGGGTGCGCATATAGTGGGTATAGGATGGTCTTTATGAGGTAAGGTGATTTCCGCTGGGAGTCTGAGAGACAGATAATGTGAAACAAGGACGAGAAGGTGAGCAACATTGAAGAGTGAGGTGGATATATAAGCTGGCGTGACACCTGTACAAAGCATTACTAACTGATATCCATTGAAAGTCGCAGAGCTGTAACTTTCCGTTCATGTCCCTCAAATCGATGATATCTATACCACCCATCGTGTAGACCTCTTCGGATAATCCTTCCTTGGTCCTTGTTTTCCGCTGTAGCCCATAAAGATTGGCAGCTTCTCGGCAGAGGAATATTCGGGCTTCTGCGGTCTTGCTATGGAGTGAATGCCAGAGATGATCCGTCCTCTTGGTATTATTCTGGATGTTGGCCAGAACTGCAGCTTCCCGCTCGCCGAGCTGATACTGCGCAGATTCAGAGTCCGAGTGCCGTCGCGCTAATGCGAGCTTGCGTTGAGAGATTTCAAGTCTTTTGTCCTTGATTTCGGCCGTCAGGTTTTCGAGTTGATCACCAAGTAGCCTCATCCTTTCACACGACTCAGCTTCTCCTTTAGCAATAATCTGTAAGCTTCGCTTGGCAGAGAGCCCATTCTGGTAATCAAAGGCATTTTCTTTGATTTCAACTGACCATTCCGCTCGGGTCGTCTCAAGGCTCACTCTAGCTTGTATGTGTTCCGCGATAGATTGTTTCTCAAGCAGGACCCTCGCGTTCTCGACCCGCAGCTGATACAGCTGACTACGGGCACAGGTAGGGCAGAAAAACCGTGTTCGCGAAGCTGGGGCGCGAAAACATGTATGACAGCTCATCTCATAAAGCTTTGTCTCGCTCTCGGTTGGTTAATACCGCCGTAGCTCACAGTCGCATAGCCTTGGGCTTCCAGTGATGGATTACCAACTCGACTGTCTGGCTTCGAGCACGTATGTTGCATGAACAAATCATGAAAAAGGGGGAAACTCATGTCTTAACCGGCTTAAGTGATGATAGGGGACAAAATATGTTCGATAAGTGTCACTGGGATTTACTTATCTGAAGCCAACGAAGGGGACCGCCGTTTGCGTTACGTCACCTGACCACTCGTGTATATGTACTGGGTGTTTGACCTGAGGCATATATACGTGTTACATAAGCGACATCAGTTGTTGTAACTAGTTAATCATCACACCGCTCCTTTGTGCTTAAGTGCCGTATCCGTAACAGTAGTATCACTGAACTTACAGCCGAGTATTACAAGCTGGGAATTTACCAGCTTCGGTTCAATATGAAGTAGTTGTTAGTATAAACAAAGACTATATGTCGCTGTATTGTTACGAGGCATGTTAGTTCAGCATATCAGCCGGCTTGCCCTTACACTGAATACGTTACCGAAACGTATAATTGCGTTTGCAGAAGCCTGTTGATTTTTCTATAGTGCTGCTTAATCGCAACTATCAGCGGTTTCCAGGAGCAGAATGATGAAGTTATTGGATTTCGACGTAGTGATATGGATCTGCAGGTGATCACCACTTCCGGCGTTTATAGCCTAAACATATCAATTGAAAGCAGTATATGCGATGTAGTATGGTGGATAATTACGATCACCTGACCCATCTCGTTTCCCCCTCAGGGAGTTTCGATGCTAGACTGAGCCATTGATTAAGTTCACAAGTTGCGTACTTCTGCCATACACTCAAGAAGATCGAAGTTCCAGCGCTAGGCGGTGTAAGTTGAGCCACGCATACTTTCTATAGTGTGTATGCTAACACTTGACGGTGCTCCCCTGGTACGTTCCCAGTTAGTTGAGCATCGAACATCAGCATGGTCTGCGAAATTATGTGGTCTATGTCTGCACGATATATCTAAATCTTCCCTTTCTGTATCTACTGCTACTGCTACTGCTTCTGCTTCTGCTTCTGCCTTTGCTTCTGCTCCTATTCGACGCTCGATCCTTAGCCCGAGAAGCTATAGTCTAGCCATCGCCATGACTTCTCTAAGCAGGGACCTTGCAGGCTCCAATTTTCCTGGTAGTGATTTGCATCAGAATGACCTTCACACCGATCCTATGAAGGCCCTTCAACAGTATATGTCTCCACCTGGAAACCTTATGGACTATGATTGGGACCAGCTCCAAGAAGAGTACATCGCTTCTATGGAAAAGCATGAAAATGCCGAAAGAGAGTTACGTAACCGTGTCTCCAAGTTGCTCGAGGTGCTTACAGCCGTTATTGATCTCGTGGTCTTTATCTAATATATTTTTTAGATTTTCATGGCGTGGTCGGAGACAACTATCATGCGCGATGAAATTAGAGCTTTAAAAAGGTTGGCCCTCCCAAGTCCCCGAAGTTTCAAACACAATCACTGATGCTATTGTAGATTTAAGACGCAAATGAAACATGTTCAGACATCTGAAGAAGATCTGGAACTGAAACGTAAACACTGTACGTAACATCAGTCTCAGCCTAAACCCTTTTTATGTATATTGTTGCTGACGATGACTCAGATGTCGATGTTGTAAAGGCTTTCGAAAGTGCCCTCGCGTTATTGAATGACCGCCTCAAACCGTAACATTACTCGAAGGCGGCTTCTTCGAGCTCTTCCCTTCGATTCCATATCCCATACCAAAATTGCAGAAATTTACACATTATCACAGGTTATCATACAATGTATCCAATGAAGTTCCACTGTTCCATTCGCATAGCAATAGGTAATTTAGACCGAACTGTTACAATCTAGGCTATCACTGTTCCACGATATCAACATGATAAGGCAACATAAGTCCAAGTAACCTACTACCCTGCTCTAGTCGGGAAGTTGTTTCGTCCACCAACGCTCTCATAGGTGTCACCAACACCTCTCCCAGAGCTTGTCAGTAGCCGTTCCTCCTCAGCCTCTTCAGCTTCCTGGTCTAGTAGACGTTCATCAAGTTTCGGATGGCGGATGAAAGAGGTGATCAAGACGAGCAAGTAGATACCTGAGATTTTAGATCTCATAAGCCTATGGCTACCTCCAATGTGACGGTTTCCACTTACCGAGAAAGATAAATTGAGACCAGAAAAATACTGTACCGAAGAAGGGATAGCTTATTGTCACGCGGTTGAGGAACATACTAGTGACGCTGGGTGTGCAGACTTGCTTGGCAGCTGTGTTGTCTGTTAGTTCCGAGCATGGCTTGATCAAATGTTTGTTAGTCAAACAATCGTATTGCTGGCCCTGGGGGCGATCACAGAATGTTTGTGGTCCAAAAGTTGCGTACTGGGGTGCAACAAGCATGGGAATCGAATAGTCCAATGCTAGTATTGTCAAAATCAGCATGGCAGTGGTCAGCAGCAGGGCTTGTGGAGACGTGTGCCCCCTTCTGATCCGAAATATTCTAATCCAGAGAAATCGAATGCCAATGGTGGATATCCCGACCACTGAACTGCCAAATAGCAACAGAACAACTACTGTGAAGACGGCGTAGTCAATAGGAAAAACCTTGGCTGATTGAACGAATACCCAGTTCATGGGATTAAAAACCCCAATGCGACTGAGTATGTATCCGCAACGTTGTTTGCAAATAGAGTTCTTGGCTTTGTCAATTGCCGTCAAGAGCATTGATATCCATATCATGAGAGCCATTAAGAGAATGGCGATGCCGCCTAGGAGCTTTAATGGGCGGAAGAAGGCCGTGGTCTTTAGCCATGCCCTCATAAATCGGCTTCGACCTTCACCGTCAGCCTCTTCTGCTAGGCGTTGCCGCCTGATAAGCGTCCTCTCATCTCGGACGAGGGTATCGAGCTCTCTACGTTCCTTAGAAGAGAGAAGACCCGGATCTCCTCTACAGCGCCCTTCCAGCTGGCGCTGACGCTCTCGATTAGATTCGAGCTGCGCACCTGTCGACGCTTTCCAGGTCATATCTGAAACAGATGGAGCTGCCCGTATCATCCTCATGGGAAGAACAGCAAGGCCCGTTGAGGTATATAAGACATGAAGGAACAGACCCATTGTTATCAATAACCCAAGGGTGAACGTAATGACCCTCTCGCCGCCTAGATGGAAACCAATCAGCATTAGATTATGATGAGCAGGTATGTTGAAAAAGAAATGCACGTAAGGACATGCTAGAGGGAGGCGAAGGGAGATCTCACGATTCTCAGCCAGAAGCTTCCTGAGATAGTCTGAAACATTGCTGTCCTTGATATTCGAAACAGGGACAAGAAAGCCAACAATGAAAAGCACAACCACTATCGCAATAAAGGAGATAGTGTACTTGAACGCGGACCAGAGTCGTTTGGCAGCAGATTGCTCACCAGATTCGATGGCCACTTCATCGTATTCTTCGTACCAGAAATAGACAAATGGGATTGCGAGGAGGCACAGAAATGCATCAAGCGAGTAAAGGAGATAGTACACAGCCGTTAATAGAGAAACAATCTTGTCTACTTCATCCTGAGTGGCCCATGGTTTTCTTTGACCAAGCTTCGAGGATGTGGTAGAAGATATCAAAGCAACATCCACGGGCAACAAAAGAACAGTGGCAAGTAAGCTTGTAATCGCGACAATACACGTGAACGTCACAACTGAGGAGCGATCCCGAGGCGTTTGATATGTATAGATGAACACCGACGCTACCATTACCAGAACAGCTACCACAATAGCGTATACTGCCCATATAAGGGATGTTTGTAAGAGGGCCATCTTAATTATAGGGATAGATTAGGCCCTACAGAAGGCGAAAGACGGCCGTTCCGCAAAGGGTTGGGCGCATGTATGGTCAAGACTCCAAATCTGATGGGAATTCTCTCATCGGAGTTGGTGGATAGACGAGCTAGATTCTATTATGTTTCAAGTTGTAACCATATCCACATCACTCAAGATGGGCATGACGATAGGTATAAGCAAGGCGGGCAAGTAGAGAAATAGATTAGTTGGTGAGACCATCAATTAACGTTCATTTTTGGTGTCAAAAAGTCCGCATGTATTACGTCATCGTTTGGGAGGCCAGATGTCTTGTCACGTGTTGCGTCGCAGTTGGAGCGCGGAACCTCCAATCATGCCCGTCCCAGCTAGGAATAATATTATGATAGAGCCTGGGTTACTATTTATTTTCATCGCCGTCATCTCACGCCTAACACAATTGTTCTCCTTCTCCACAACAATCATCTACTTAGCCCGTTCTTACTTCCCTGGCAATGCTGCCTTTTGCGCAGGTCAGTAGAGTAAACTGGGTTTGACGAGGAGAGTTAGACACTCCTAGGCAAAGCAATTCTCTGGTTTGGCAAACGCATGATGCAGTGCTATACTGAACTATTGCCCCCGACTGGGGTCACCCATGCTTTGGCGGTCCCTTTCCTGGCGGCAACGTCAAATAATCTGATTGTGGTTAGAACATCTCTGCTTCAGATCTATTCGCTGCATAAAGCTACCTCCCATACGGAAGGAGCCGACGCCCAGCCGCAGGAATTGACGAAACTTCTCTTGGAAAAAGAGTATTCACTTTCTGGGACTGTAACTGGTCTTTGTCGGGTCAAGGTTCTCAACAGCAGGAGCGGCGGAGAAGCTGTTTTGGTCGCCTTCCGGAATGCCAAACTTAGCTTGATTGAATGGGACCCAGAGCGTCGAGGCATCTCCACCATTTCCATTCATTATTACGAGCGAGATGATCTGACCCGTAGTCCGTGGGTTCCTGACCTGAAAAACTGTGGCAGCATCCTCAGTGTGGACCCAAGCAGTAGATGTGCGATATTCAACTTTGGAATTCGAAATCTCGCCATTATTCCTTTCCACCAGCCAGGAGATGACCTGGTGATGGATGATTATGGGTCAGACCTCGGGGAAGGAATGTCAACTGATCACGATCTCGGAAGTGGCACTGATAAGGCCAAAGATGGTATTGCGTACCAAACTCCATATGCCCCGTCTTTTGTTCTGCCCTTGACGGCATTGGATCCTTCCATACTCCACCCGATAAGCCTTGCTTTCCTATACGAGTATAGGGAACCGACCTTTGGCATATTATATTCTCAAGTTGCAACATCAAGTGCCCTTCTGCCTGAAAGAAAAGACGTGGTTTTCTATACCGTGTTTACGCTAGATTTGGAGCAGCAAGCATCCACGATATTACTTTCCGTCTCAAGGCTGCCTAGTGATTTGTTTAGGGTGGTGGCCCTTCCACCTCCTGTTGGCGGTGCTTTATTAATTGGATCCAACGAATTAGTGCATATTGACCAGGCAGGCAAGACAAATGCCGTTGGAGTTAACGAGTTCTCAAGACAAGTTTCATCCTTTTCTATGACTGACCAATCCGATCTGGCACTACGTCTTGAGAATTGTATCGTTGAGTGTCTTGGAGATAGCAGTGGGGACATGCTTTTGGTGCTTTCTACCGGGGAGATGGCCATCGTGAAATTCAAGTTAGATGGGAGGTCAGTCTCTGGCATCTCGGTTCACCTACTGCCGGCTCACGCAGGACTTACCTCCATGATTTCCGCGGCAGCTGCTTCAACCTTCATAGGTGATGGGAAAATTTTCCTGGGCAGCGAGGATGGCGATTCGGTGCTTTTAGGCTATTCTTGCTCATCCTCCAGCACGAAAAAGCACCGCCTGCAAGCGAAGCAAGCGATAGATGACTCTGCGGATATGTCAGAAGAGGACCAGAGTGAGGACGATGTGTATGAAGACGATCTTTATTCTACGTCCCCGGACACAACACTTACCGGCCGCCGTCCGTCAGGAGAATCATCTGCTTTCGGGCTGTATGACTTCCGGATGCACGATAAGCTTATCAACATTGGCCCTCTGAGGGACATAACTATGGGACGGAGGCTACCCACGAACCAAGAAAAGGGAGGCAATCGCACTAATAGTACTTCTCCAGAGCTGCAGATAGTAGCTTCCCAAGGCTCACAGAAAAGTGGCGGTTTGGTAGTAATGGCCCGCGAGATCGATCCCCATGTCGTCGCCTCAATTTCACTTGAGTCAGTAGACAGTATCTGGACAGCTTCTTTGACTTTGGAGGAAGAAGCTGCCTCAAGAACGTCTGAGAAGATAGGACAACGATCGCAGCGATGCTATGTTATTGCAACGGAAGCCAAAAGTTCCGACAGGGAAGAATCGCTCATCTTCGTAGTGGATGGCCATGATCTGAAGCCTTTCAGAGCACCCGATTTCAATCCCAATGAAGATGTGACTATTAACATTGGGACACAGGAAAGCAGGAAGCGCGTGGTACAAGTTCTAAAGAACGAGGTGCGGAGTTATGACATGGGTAAGTTCACGCCGAGCCGGTGTCGACGTAACTTTGCTAATCGAACAGACCTGGGTTTAACTCAAATATACCCGATATGGGACGATGACACCAATGATGAACGAATGGCTGTTAGTGCCAGTTTGGCCGACTCTTGTCTTGCAATCCTACGGGACGACTCTACTTTATTGTTCCTTCAGGCAGATGACAGTGGAGACCTTGATGAAGTTGTCCTTGGTGAGGATGTAGCATCTGGAAAGTGGATATCCTGTTGCTTATACAGCGACAAAACTGGGTTGTTTTCCTCCATCGATCAAACTCTGAGTGAGCCAGTCAAGAACGATATGTTTCTATTCCTTCTCAGCCATGATTGCAAGCTCTTCGTAAGTGTCATGAACCCACTATGCGAGACTTTCTGCTCTGATTGTCTTCTACCCTGCGTTGATGGCATCTAATGCTTCCGAAATCATCAGGTATATCGCGTTCGCGATCAAAGGCTGCTATCGATAATCGAGGGGCTGGACGGCCTGTCGCCTCTGTTATCCAGTGAGCCACCTAAGCGGTCTGGCACGCGTGAAACATTGATAGAGGCAATCGTCGCTGATCTCGGGGAAACATGGAGTGCTTCGCCGTACTTAATTGTATGCCACCATATTGGTCACTCTGGACCGCCTCTCAACCAGTAGCTCTGGTGTGCTAACCGATGCCCTGATAGTTACGATCTGAAACGGATGATTTGATAATTTACAAACCTTTTGTGGTTCCAGCAGGACCAGCCGGAGGGATTCATACGCTGAAGTTTTCCAAAGAAAACAACAGTGTCCTGCCAAGGATCTCACCTGGTGTCGGCTCAACACAGCCCAGTGGGTCAGATTATAGGGTTAGGCCACTGCGCATCCTGCCCGATATTTCGGGACTCAGTGCTGTATTCATGCCTGGTGCTTCAGCAGGCTTCGTTCTCAGGACATCCGCAAGTGCGCCACACTTTCTGCGCCTAAGAGGGGAAAATTCCCGGGGCGTAAGCAGCTTAGATACCCCTGAATGTAGTAAAGGGTTCATCTACATGGACTCGCAGGTTCGTAATCACCTGATATTTCGATTTGAGGATATGCTAACCTAGCGGGCAGAGTACGGTTCGGTTTTGTCAACTGCCCCCTATGACACGACTTGATTACCAGTGGACTTTGAAAAAGGTGCACCTGGGAGAACAAGTTGACCACTTAGCTTATTCCACCTCTTCCGGGATGTACGTACTAGGGACGTGTCATGCAACTGATTTCAAATTGCCTGAGGATGATGAGTTGCACCCAGAATGGCGTAATGAAGGTTTGTTCTCGATACATCCAATTAGGGGACCAAGCTGAAACTGTCTAGCTATTTCGTTCTTCCCGTCGGCGCGTGGCAGCTTTATAAAGCTTGTTAGCCCCAATACATGGTCTATTATTGACAGGTATGGGGTCATCATCTGCAGCATTAAGACTAGGTCATCCTAACTCTCTACTTGCACAGTTATTCCCTCGGCGCAGATGAGTACGTCATGTCAATGAAAAACATAAGTCTTGAAGTATCGGAAAACACCCACGAACGCAAGGACATGATTGTTGTGGGTACTGCGATCGCCCGGGGCGAAGACATACCCTCACGCGGCTGCATCTATGTTTTCGAGGTCGTGCAGGTTGTTCCAGACCCAGACGACCCTGAGACAGATCGCAAGTTGAAGCTTATTGGTAAGGAATCAGTGAAGGGTGCCGTGACCGCCCTATCTGAGATTGGTGGCCAGGGCTTCGTCCTGGTGGCACAAGGACAAAAGTGTATGGTCAGAGGTCTAAAGGAGGATGGTAGCCTTCTCCCTGTTGCTTTCATGGATATGCAGTGTTATGTCAGTGTCGTAAAAGAGCTCAAAGGCACTGGGATGTGCATCCTTGGCGATGCCGTGAAGGGTGTATGGTTCGCAGGCTATTCGGTATCGTCCCCGTGCCCGGCCACTATGGAACCAACTTGGGCATGCCAAGCTAACATGTCCGCTTTTTAGGAGGAGCCCTACAAAATGAGCCTTTTTGCCAAGGATCTAGACTACCTTGAAGTGTCCGCGGCAGAATTCCTTCCAGACGGTAAAAGGCTATTCATTGTTGTGGCCGACGGCGATTGCAACATCCATGTGTTGCAGTATGATCCGGAAGGTAGGACTGGAGAGCCGAAAGAACTACTCAAGGACTCAGCTAATTGCCACAGATCCTAAATCCTCGAACGGCGACAAGCTGCTTAGCCGTAGTAAATTTCATACGGGAAACTTCGCTTCCACGTTGACTCTTCTGCCACGTACAATGGTCTCTTCAGAGAAGATGATTTCCAAATCGGACGAGATGGATATCGACAACCAGAGCGCCCTCCACCAAGTTCTAATGACCACACAGAACGGCTCTCTTGGCTTGATTACCTGCATGCCTGAAGAACCATACCGCAGATTGTCTGCTTTACAGTCGCAACTGACGAATACACTGGAACATCCCTGCGGTCTTAATCCCCGAGCCTTTCGAGCTGTGGAGAGCGATGGCACAGCTGGTAGGGGTATGCTCGACGGTAACCTCTTGTTTAAATGGATAGATATGAGCAAGCAACGCAAGACAGAGATCGCAGGACGCGTGGGTGCACGTGAATGGGAGATAAAGGCCGACCTTGAGGCCATTAGTGGTGATGGCCTTGGCTATCTCTAACTACACCAACCCTAAAGGAACCTGTTGCTCATATTCTGTACTAGCCCGGAGTGCCGGCTAGCTAGATTAGAACCCGAACTTTCTACAAAAACTTGCCCAGAGTGTTGTCACAGATACAATGGAGCACGTTGGGTGCATCGGAACGCTACTCCATGCTCGCATGAAGTAAATTCACGTCAACATGTTTATTGTAAGGGCTAGTTCCGTGTATACCTGCAATTCGTTCAGCGTGGATAATTATTACACATTGTAGTTTCCCCATATAGAACCAAAACAGTGCGCACAAAACGGAAGTGCAGTGCATCACAGATACCGACTGATGAAGACAAATGTAAAAACAAATTTTGGTACAGGAACGTTCCAGACGACCAGCCGAGCAATACTCTTTCTTCGGTCCCGTAGCCGGCGAAAATAATTACCAGACAAAACCTCCTTTCACATATATGCAACCAGAAGAAGAAAGCAGAGGGGAATGGGAGAAGGATGGCAACCTTTGAAACAGAACTGAAAAGGGAGCCGAGTCCGGGAAATAGAGTGGACGAAAGGTGTTGATAAAAAAAAAAAAAAAAAAAGGAACATCGAAGAGAATCACGCCCGAAAGGCGCAGACCAAAAGCCGCTTCCTATCCATGACTCCATCGCGCCGCGACTTATCCTTACCAGGGAAGGGTCGTATAAATAGCCGTACATCCCAAGACCCAGAAGGGAGGGGGAATAAATAGAAAGGATGAGAGAACCAATAACCCAGATAAAGACGAGAAAGTATAAAAGCGAGACGGGAGATAAGGGGAACGAAATGTGCTGGAAGAAGGATGCGTGAAACGGCAAACAGGAAGATGGGAGTGACGGACTAGGCTAGTGTCTGCTAGAGGAAGAGCTCTGGCTCAGATTCAACCAGCCTGCCAGGCAGTGTGGGCGAACGCAGGATGCACAAGCAATCAAAGAAACAAGTGGAGCAATTGCTGGAGTCTAGAAACCCGCTCTTAAGCCCGACTGCCGATGCATGAAACCAACCCCGATGGTTCTCGTCACCCATTTCATCGTCAAAAGACATCTTCTGCAGCGAAATATCGTTTGCTTCGTCCGCGCGCAGCAACAAATTTCACCTCAGGTAGGTTTGTATGGTGCACTACATGTGGTCGATATACTGCATCGACAGGTGCTTGCCAATCATCCAAGCCCAAGGGAAAATACTCATATAACAAGTCAGCACTCTCATTTGGAAATGGGAGCGTCGAAGCGAAGGGCTGCTGCATATTGGCATTATTCAGTAAGGGTAGAGAGGACGAGCTTCGCGATTGTGTTTCGGGTAAGCCATGAGACAACTTGCGCATCTTGGCCGGAGGTGCTGCAGAATTATCCATGTTCATAAGCTTGTGTGACATATCGTTGGTATATGAGGAGGCCGGCCTGGCCGGATCAGCCGGGTTAACCGAATCATTGCCGTCATCATCTTCGAGGAGCGATAGATTGATGGGGGCGGCAACTGGATGTCGCTGGGCTTCTGTGGGCCGTGAGAACTCCGGGCTAGACTGAGTATATACCGTCGAGTGAGGCAAAGTTGTCGATGGATGCGCACCGCCAACGGGAGGCGGCACTTGCGCCCAATCCGGGGAAGCTTGTTGGCCAACTACACCACCCTGGGACGTAGACGTCTCTGGGGAACTGCTCTTCAATGTGGCTTTGGCCTTGGCCGATGCTGTGCCAGGATGTGGCGCAGAATCACCGGTTGGGGTTCGGTTGACAGCAGCCGACTGAGCTGCTTGTGCGCTTTTGCGCGACGCCGCAGCGCTGTTGCTCAATGGCAAGTCCTTGCGAGACTGGAAATTGCGGGGGCTCCGGCCCCGGACTATGACAGGGCCCGACTGTACCTCACAGACTGGTATCTTGGCACCGGTAGACAGCGTAGCTACAACCTTCAAGCGAATAACGAAGTGTTGTTGGAGCTCTTTTCTGCGCCCATTATTCGCAGTAGCAACGCGGAATTGAAGCCGTTTCCAGGCAATAGGGAAGGTGGCGTAGTCAGTATCAAGGTCTTGTCCGGCCATAATATCTAATGGAATCGGAGGTGGCTCCTTTTCAACCTTGATAGTAGGATTGTTGCTATTAGGGTTACCACCGTTTCCGCTAGAAATATTGTTCCCATCCTCAGCTGTAGGATTCACATTTGCGGCAGGTGTCTTCCAAGGAACCGAGATAATCTTGACGGAATTGCCTTCAACCGACTCTGTAGCAGACACAGTGAGTTCTTGGGCCAGAATAGGGATCCGGTCGCCTTGCTCCGTCATAATGTAGCGTAAGCTCCGTGGGAGGGTAACAGAGCCTGTTATCTGAAACAGGTTTCGGCGGTAGCACGTCAGCTCCGCTCCCTGCTGAGGCGGGGCATTCTCGGCAGGGGATGTAGTCCAAGGCGACTCTGCAAGAAAGAACATGCCGTGCAGCTGAGCAGAGAGCGATATTGAGGTGCGGCGTAGAGAGTAATCTAAGAGAGTGAAGCCGTACGCAGGCATGGAGAAGCTCAGTAGTTTATTGTTATGATCTATAGAATCAGGAGGTTGCTCGGGCGGCGCAGGTTCGAACGGAGCGACCATGTCTGTAAACGGATCTTCATAGCCAGAAGGAAATCGTTTCAACGATGCGGGAGGTAAAGCATGTTGAGAAAATGCGATGTCGTCCCCACTAGCGGGATTGTATGTCAGACGCGATCTATGGAGAGAAGGATGTCAGCACAACTCACCTCACGAATGTCTCGGAGTCGAAATTGGAACGTTGTTCAGGTAGGTCCATGCCGGTCATTGAATTGAGGTAATCGGTGCTCTGTATATTCCCGAGCGATAACGGGCTGGCCAGGTAAGGCATAGCCATGGTATCAAAGCCCTCCATGGCGGGGCGGCAGGACACGAGACGTTTAGAACAACCGAGATGATTGAGGTAATATCGGTTTCTTTTAGAATGCCGGAAAGCGTTCAGACTCAATAGGTGGCAGAGACCGGATGAGAGTGCATGAAGAAGTCGACGAAGGACAGGGTTCAAAGACGAGTCGATATCGGCAAGGATGAAGCAGAATGGTCGCGACGAGCGCGGAGGACGCGGGTTAAGCTGGAGGGGGGAGAGTACATGGAAGGGTTGGACCCAAAGAAAAGCCAGCCGCGGACGTAACCGGCGCTATTTAGGAACAAAAGAAGACGACGAAGGAGGAGAGGAGTAGATCACCTAAAGTGGGATAAGAAAGAGTAATGGCAAGTACCGGGCAGGTACAAGGGAAGAAGGGAAGAAGGGGAGAAAGAGGTGGAAGAGGAGGAGGAGGAGGCAGAGGAGCAGTAGTGGCGGTAGTTGTAGTTTGCAGCAAGTAGTAGCAAGTAGGGAAAGATGATGAAGAACTGCGGAGTGTAAGTAAGTAGTAGGAGTAATAGAAGTAGTAGTGGTAATAGTGATAGCAGGAGCAGCAAGCAGCCACCGCCTGGAGTGGATCGGATTCGCCCGAAGTCAGTGCATTTGGAGAAAGCAGCTTGTGGTTGGTGGAGACGGGAGCGATTCCTCAGGGAAAGAGCGTCCAAAGAAGTTAACGATTCACTAGACAAGATCCGGAGCGAGCCTAGGCTGGCATGGATGGGGATTTCGGGAGGAGATAAGAGAGGAAGGGCCAGGCAGACGGACCCGGCGATGGGGCCGCAGCAAGAGCCAGCAAGAGAGGGGCGGATGGTGGAGAAGGGAAAAATGAGGAAACAAAAAGAAAAAGGGAAAAGTGAGGTAAAAATAAAAAAAAGATTGAAGATAATAAATGCACAAAAATATAACAAAATGGAAAAGTAAATAGAAGAGAGAAAATAAAGAAAGAAAATGAACTGGTAAGAGGGGAGGAGAGGAGAGTGGAGAGTGGAGGGGAGGGGAGGGGGGAAGAGTGGAGGGACTGGAGACCAGACAGACAGAGAGAGAAGAGAGGGAGAAAGAGAGAGAGACGAGACAGACTGGCCAGACGTTTCGGGGATTTGGGCTCACAGTACGGATAAAGTACAGAAGTCAAAACGTCCACTTTTTCTTTTTACCTTTCCCTGGATCGAGTTTAGCTTGAAGGAAATTACCTAAGGTACCCACGAATGAAGACAACACATTCTTAATTTGGTTACTTTACTTTACTTTACAGTTACCGAAGGGGTTTAAGTTGAACAACAGAAGCTGATACGCTGGATTGGTGTGGATTACCACGCTCTCAGACTAGAAAGCATCTGAACAAGCTGAGATCCCCGTTTGTTGCTTCTTCCTCGGATTCCCATGCGGAGCACATCCAAGGTTAAGATCACCAAAAAAAATAAAATAAAATAAAATAAAATAAAATAAAATAAAAAAAGAATCCACACCTCCCTGAAGCCGAAGACGGGTAGTATTTGGGATCGGTATTGCCGCCCGCAACACTCCTAATTCGTCAGAAAAGAGAAGGAATCGGAATCAATTAATCCATTGAAAGAGAGACCCTCATTTACTCTTCATTTTTTACATCTCCCTCCTCTTTCGGGTTGCCTTCCTTGCTGTCGATTTTTCGTTTATTATTAACTTGCTCTTTCTTTGCCCTCCTTGGAACCCCCCGATTCGTTTTCTGCAGGAGGGAACAAAAAAAAAAAAAAAAAAAAGCCTCAATACAGGTGTGATCGGAAACAAAGACAGGACTACCTACACTACAACAAGTCCGAAATACGAAAATTTGAGAAGTTTCTTTGACAGTTTCGATGAAGACCGCATTCCCTTATTTTCCTCGTCTTCGAAGACCAATTGTCCCCGGACAAGCTGCAAGAATCAGGTCGTACACTAGTATGCTCTAGCGTTCCCGGGGAAATCATTAGGCTACGGCGCACAAGATGACAGCCACTCATCAGATAGATACGTAGGTCAGGGATGGTGCCAAATTTTGTATGAAGCTGTAGGCTGCTGTGAGTCAACAACAGCATACCTTCATCCCTCTGTGATCAAGAACAACACAATGTTGATCACGTGCTCAGGAGCTACTGGCCTACACCAGTGTTATTGTTGGAGGTTTTGTGGACGTTACTAATGCGGGACTAGTTGTGATCAAGAAAGACTACGGATTATGGGTTCTGTCTACGAGTATCTCGGTCCCTGGGGCCCATGTAGGACCTGCCGGATCAGGTGATGCTTGTCCAGGAATATCCGATTTGCATGCAGCCATTGCGTGAAAGAGACATTCGACGTAGTCGGGCTATGAGTACTTAGGACTGGGTTCAAGGGAGACCCACTATAACCCGGGGAATTCGGTGTCAGAGCCTTACTCGATAGGTCAGCCTTGTTAACGGTCCTGCCAATCTTAAAATATGAACACCTACGTCTGCTGTTTTCGGTATGATGAAGATACTACTTACCGAGGTACTGAGTAGGCTGTTCACTACTAGTTCAGGGAGGGCAAGTCGAGGGTGGCCAAGGAACAAAGACCAACACTGTGTATAACGCGAGGGGGAAAAAAGCATTATAATAGTAAATATAATAAACGTGGTCTCATTCTAAATAAGATAGACTCAAACTTTCTCGGCTAACATCGGCCGAGGGCAACACCAGGCCCCTCTTCTAAGGCGGCCTGAAGTTGGGGCAATGTTGATGATGGGCTATGGCTATACTACTTCTGTGATATAAAGAAAGAGAACGTCCAAGTTCGAAGATTCTGCGTACTGGGCCAATTTCAATCAAGTCCGTTCCGGACCGGTAATTCATAGAGTACTACTAAGTACTAGTACTCGTCGTCTAAGTGCGGTTTCGGTTTTGCCAACCCAGGTAGTAGGCCGTAAAAAAAAAAATAGAAAATGAAAGAGAAAAGAAAGTGATCGATCCGGCGATGTAGCCTTAATTTGTATGGGGCAATTCCAATAGCAATCCAACTATTATGGTTGAAGATTGTTGATTTGGTAGATCCCCTTTCCCAATGTCTTCCGTCATCAGTGTTGGATTATTTCTCCGACCCCAGCCATCAAGGCGGGCCAGCCATCGCTGGGTAGTGCCAAGTATACTGGTACCTGTGTCTTGAGCGCAGTAGGACCCTTGACACATGCAGCGAAAACAACAAATCTACATGGACACAATGTTCTTGTGTAGGAAATAGTGTCCGAGATGGGTGAATACGCCCAGTCTAGCCGATTTACGTGGTTCAAGCAATCAACCTCGAAGTCCGGTCGAATGTGTATCAATTTTGTGGAGTTCCTTATCAACATATACTTAAGAACTAATCTGTTAATTTCTCACACGTAAAATCATCAGCAGCAGGATCTACTAAAGTCCCTAGCTAAAAGCTTACTATAGCACAGGTATAGCTACTTGGAGGCATATAACCCAAATGCATAAATTCATTCTATTCTATTATCATTATTACCACATTTTACTTTTCTTTGTTTAAGATGCTTGTTTCTCCTCTGCATACATCTACAATTCTCTTACCGGGGGGCATTAGCCAAAACGCTCGTGCGAGAATCTGGAAATCACTTAAATAACCCACCCGTAACACTCGGAAATGTAGCCTTGGGCTAACGGGGCACCCAAGCCCACAAATCTAAGTTACATGGTCAGAAAACAAGGGATTTGGGGTGATCACTAGCATACTACTAAGTACTAGGGCTGTGTAACTACTTTGAAAAAGCTCTATTGTCTGTATTAGTGCTGCTCACCACTGGTTTCTCCGCATGCAGACTCTCAACTAATTACTGGGAACCCTTCTACCCAAACCTGAAGTGGTCTACCCATCAAACAACACGAAACGCATCTGGAAATAGTTACTCATTTACTGCAAACCTGGGTGCCTCCCTGTAATTCGATGGACCCTCAGCTGAGAGGTGGGTCCCATGCCTTCAATCAGCGACAACCAGAACATCATCATCATCATCATCCTTTGCCCAGCTTCCCGAGCAGTCTGCAGTGAGAGGTACCAGTGGCCACCATTGAAGGGAGGGGGGGGGGACTGTTCAGGAGGCAGTTTGGAAACATGATTGGCTACGATCGAATAAGATGTCTCAGTCTCTGGGACAAAGCCGGATTAGCCGCGTCCGAAGGTTGGACCGCAAATTGCTCGTTCTTGAACCGGGGGCACGAGCTGCAAAAGTAATTCGAGTCTAACTAATTCTAATAAGCTGCGTTTAAATTTGCGCTAACCGAATAAAGCTAGTCGTGAGAAGTTGGATATGCAATTATTCCACTCAAGTATCTGCTTAGTACAGAGGTGTAGACCTGGGGGTGTGGGCCCACCAAAAGTGATTGCCATCATTGAGAGTTAGTAGGATTGTTCGAGGCAATTGGATTTTCCCCTCTTATGGTTTCGGGGCGAAAATACCTCAATGTGTGTATGTGTGAGTGGGTAGACTCTCTCATCGAAACAATGGACACATTTGATGAGAGCAGAAGAACATTAAGCCTCTTAGGACACCTGCAAGTTGCAGGACTTGTGGTGCTTAACTGCGGGGTCTTGAACTACAGAAGAGCTTGCATAGCTTCTTCCCTGCCTGATTATAGAAAGAAAAACTAAAATTGAAACTTACGATAATCATATTGTTATTTAATGTATTGATTTAAGATGCGTCTATAAGGAGGGAAGAGATTGAACTACAAAAAGAAATAAACCTGTATGCAAGGGGACCGATCAATCCGTTGAAAGTGCCTACTGCTTCGTGAACCTTCCTTCCAATACGTATTCAGTTACTTGCTTACGGTACAACTTTCTTCCTCCCCTCCACATAGCAGAGGCAAATCACCGACGGGAAGCAATAGTAGTAGGAGCAAGTGTGTGACAGGCTGACAGGATCACAAGCCCAGTCCTTGTGGGACCAAGTCCAAAGTCAAAAACACCTGCATCCTTTCTCGCGGTTTTCTTTCGGGGCGTGCTTGGCACCAGCCTTACACCTGCCAGTGGAAAATCCCGTATCTAGATACACAGTATAACCCCATCTCATGGTATCGAGTTCTAGACTTTGTGCCTTTTGGTTTTGGGCAAAATCTCACACATCCCGTGCTGATCATCTGTCCGATTTTAGCACGACACGAAGACGGGATCGCAGCTGCGATGTGAATCTATGGAGAGCGGGGAGGGTTATGGCTGCCCCGGTCACATGCTCGTTCTGTTCTAGTTTCTGCCGACACTACGGTTATGGAGGGGGGTGGGGATAGTTAGTTGTGTTTGGATAGAGGCAAAAGTAGGGTTCCTTTGACCCTATCCTGCTTAGAGCATCCGTCCCTGACCACTGCACTTCTAAGTACTAAGGTACTGGTACTAAGTCTCATCCTCAGGGGTGGGATCCATCCAATGCTGACTTGCCCAATCTGACCCCGAGGATGGCACCATGTCGTCATTTTGAGTTCCCTGGTTGGGTGGTGTGGATTACACTCTGCCTGCACCTTCTGAAATCAGTCTGCTTTAGGTATACTACCTAGGACTGGAAAATATATCATTTGCTGTTTATTTCAATATTTGATTGGTTATTTGGTCTTCTTGTGGAAGAGGAAGAAAAAAAAAAAAGAAAAAAGAAAAAGTTAAAGTAGGTGAAAACGGAAAATCCACACGAGAGCCGCGGGATCGAGTGTACGAATCGAGGATAATGATTGAATATACCGTAGTACAATAAATATAGTAATGGGTTATGGAGTAGAATACAAAAGTAGGAATAAAGATTAAAAGAAAAAGGACATTCCTTTCCAACTGATTTGAAGTGGCCACCGCAACCGGACGGACCGCCAATCCGCGGAGTGGGACTGCAGGTTAGTCCAAGCCGATTCGATCCTCTCCCCTTTCCTTTCTCCACGCGTGGGGCTTAAAGCTAACTACTCTACTTACTCCGTACAGAAGACAACTTTACCGGAACAGACTTAATTAGAAACTACTCTACAAAGTAGACAGAGGCTTCTACTTGTGGTAGACCAAGAAGATATCCATCTATACTGGTAGAGTGCAAGACTGCATTGGGGAGGCTGCTGGTAAGATTGGGAGCTAGTACCTTGAGAACCACCCAATCCACGAGGACGGATTTTTCCCTGCTTGTTGGCCGGACCCAGTTTGTCCCCGACGTCCGAAAGCAGCAGCAGGGATTGATTCATCGGTACCTTCGCCTCTGTTGCCCCTCCGCCCCTTTCCCTTTCCCTATCACTTTCTACTGGTCTTGACAATCCTTCAAACCCATCGGGAGGATCTCGGAGGTGGAGTTCATACCGCAAATCCTGATGTTCCGCGGCGTTTTCCCTCATAAGTGACGTGACGGCTTTGACTTGCTCAATCCATCTTACAGACTGACAGGTACAGATACTAATAATGTTCGTTGTGTGGATTCTTAACCTCCTCCCTCGGCAGTCTAGAACTCTAAAGAGGGGCTGTAGCAACTGCATTCGGGACATGGTGCGTTTGAACGTTTTCAATATCCATCAGCCAACGCTTCGCAAACATCCTCCGGCCCAGCAGCGCTCCACTCCGAATTTAATTTCCGCACCGGCGCTATCGCGTGAATCATCCAAGCGGCGATCGGCATTTTCGCAAAGTATGTCTCCTCTGTACCTGCTTGTGACTGCGGCCGATGCGTCCACCCCCAAGTACAAACTGTCCTCCAATATCAGCCATCGCTTACACCTACGTGGTCAGTCCTGGAATCACATTCGGCTGATTGGCTCGATGGAACCAGCTAAGAAGGTATCTTAATACAGACATAGAGAGGAAAGGCGTTGAACTCTCCCAACAGAAAAGCTCGCGAAACAGGGCGAGAGAACACATGTTACAAGGAAAGATGCAACTATATGGTGGATATCGTATGTACGATGCCGAGAAGCCTCCAGAAATCATACATATGGCAGCAGGCAACCAAGCAAATGAGTATCGAGACCAAGTGAGATTTCGGTGGGTTCACAAGAGGAAAAGCGGTCAAGGTCCAGGCACCATGGTCCATGTCGCTGCGTCGCAATTGACCTCTTCGAAGCTGTGCAGAGTGCTAAAACCCAGTCCTGACAAGCAGTCAAAACTGCCATCGATATCAACCTAGAACCAGCATGTTATTACGATGGATCTTGAACACCAACCAAACGGCATAGTAACTCACACTGTCCATGATCACCGCCTCGGCGCCTTGTTTGCGAATCTGTTTGATGCCTAGCAAGACCAACCCCTGCATGACTGTGGCGTACTCGCCAACTGAAGGCGAAATAACTGGAGATGAGATACCTCCTGCCGGGACTTGGGTAGACTTCAACGCGGGCATATGTTCCGCCAAGGTCGCCCGTCCGGTATATATGACTACGCTTCCCAGGATAGCCCCATCGCCAGGCCGTGTAGCCCGAATGATGCCACAATGTGGAGCCCCTCCTAGAGCTACCCTGTAGATGTCTATCACACCTTGCCTGGAGTTCGTCTTGATATGGTCAAGGATGGAATCCGCGTAATCCCAGCCATGGACGAGGTCATAGGTCACGTCTGCATTTTGAAGGCCAAAGACCAGCCCGTCGGGTGGCGTCCAAGTGGTCAGGTTGCGGAGCACCACGCTGCAAACGGGCCGCGAGAGCGCCGTGTTCCAGCCCAGGTTTGCAAACCATTGCCGCAGCCTTTTACGCTCTACTGGGTTCGCCGATGGGATACCAAGATAAATCCCTGGAAGCCGTGATCCGAGCTGGAATCTTTTCACGCCTTTTCGCTGGAGAAGTGTTCGAATGGCGCGGCTGTGGAGTGAATTTCCTATCGACAACTTTCGTCGCGCAGGATGGACGATTAAAGATCCAATAACACCAGTCCCCGTGGAGCGAAAGAAGTACGTAGAACAAAAGCCGTATAATGCTTGAGTGCTGCTGTTCCGAACGACGAAATGCGCTTCGTCAACCTCCTCCCGCCGAAGCAGGAAGCTGCTCGAAGTTACTCCCAATAATTCTGAACGTTGTCCCTGGGCACAATCTCCTCTGACCGCGTCCAGAAGGGAATCTAAAGAGCGTGCATCTCTCTCCTCATTCCAAGCTTCTACCAGCCAGTGTTGTCTTGCTTGGTGCAGCTTCTGGCTGCGGCTTATAGAACCAGGCAATGAGCCAACGGGGTTCAACTCTCCATAGAGTACTTTGACCAGGGCTTCCAGGGCGGTTTCAGTGAAATCATAGGTGCAAATATAGGTTCCAATAGATGGATCCATGGCGAAGTCGTATGGAGAACTGGCAGCGACAACAATGAGAGGCTTCTCGCGAGCTTCACCAGATGGGGTAAATTGTGATCTACAGATCATAGAGACGTGTTTAGTAAACCCATGCTGGTATAGATTTCTGTTAGCGTCTGCAGTGACAACGATCACTGCGTTGGCCCGGTCAATGAGATTTTCATGGATCGGACGCACGCCGTTCGCCGTGTAAGATGTATGCAAGACACGGCCACTCCTTTGCCGCGAAAGGGACCGTCCAAGCTCCTTGAAGACGCTTTCGCCGCTCAGCACGGAAGCCGTCCGGTCCCATGATATAGGATCGAGCGACACATTTGAGTGCTCACTCACGGAGCGGGATACGGCTGAAGCAGGCAGCGGCTTCACTAATGGCGTGAGTAAAAGCAGCTCTTCGTTTGATTCCAAGATGTTGGAAAGGGGAAGAAGGTTCTTTTTATCCCGCACAACTGAGATAGAGCTATTGTATGCCCGGGTGGAGAGGCTTGTATGAGACGGTTGCATCTGCGTAAGCGAAGGGATGCCGGGAGGATTGAGGGCCCGCTCCCAGGAGGTGCATTTGGCTTTCAGGTTAAGAACCCTGCGTAAAGATTGCTCTATGCGGGCCCGCCCGATGATACCGTTCTCCACGCCGAGTTTTAGGCCATTGATAGCCTCTTGCTGCACCTGGAACGACCTGCAGAGGAGTATAATATCACATCCCGCATTCTTGGCCATCACCGTTCCTCCGCCAACACCAATGTTGTGTGTGAGGGCCTCCATTTCTAGACACTCCGAAACGACAACGCCTTGGAATTTCAGGTCCTTCCGTAGCAGATCATCAACAACTTGCTCACTCAGACAGGCATGCATAACGTTGACGCCGGCGGAGGACATTGAAACGCCCCCAACCATCATGGAGTCCAGCCCCTGGACAATAGCGTTGCGGAAAGGCACCAACGCAGTGAGACTGAGCTGTTCCAGTGACTCCGTGATGATTGGGACATCAGTCTGAGACCCGAGGAATTCCAAGTTACCATATGACGGAAAATGCTTGCCACAGGTGACCAAACCTGCTTTCTGGTAGCCCTTCATGAACTCCACACCGTATTGCGACACCTCTTGCGGGTCGTCACCGGTGGTGCGGACGCCTAGAGGCTGGGTCCGTACGTTTGTGAGTACGTCTAAAACTGGGCCGAGGATCCAGTTAACCCCGACTGCCTTAAGCTCCTGTGCAGTGGCCGTTGCGACTTCGTGGGCCAGAGTTTTCGAGCCCGTAGCGGCGATTCCCATGGCGCTAGGATACTGTCGGATGTATATCTCGTCATACAGACTATTCACGCCTCCGTTCTCTTGATCGAGAGCGATGAGTAGTGGCACCGGATGGCCAGCATCCCGGGCAATTGTCTGGAGTTCCAGGACCAGTCGCGTTGCATCCTCGGCAGCTAGACGTGGATCAGCATCTGGGATTTACAGAAAGGTGGGAGACATGACTGCAAGGCAGCTACTATCCATTGGGGAAAAATAAGTGATAAAAAAGGGTGAGGTGCGAAGATACATTTTAGATTCTTGGCAGAGAGTAGGACCGAGCCCAGATGGTAGTCTTTGATCAATGAGCGGATCTGAGGGCTAACAGACGTTCCGTCGAAGCCCATCATAAATAGCTGGCCCATCTGCCTGCCAAGGGACGATGTGACAGCCTAACCGTCAGCCATGATCAATGGAAACGAAATGCAACGATGAGATGGAGGGGGTGTTCCGAAGGGAGCAAGGTTGAGAGGGAGGCGGTATAAGGAGGAAAACTAGATGGACGGGATGGGATGCATGGCAGGAATGAGCCGACGCAGGCCAGTTACGTCCTTTTTAGTTCCGAAACAGACAAGTACAGAAAGGTCCGACATGTGCAACAGATGGTTAAGTAAGTATTGGTAACTTGGGGGGAGGAGTGTATCAATCAATGACAGAAGAGACAGAAAGGGGAACGAATACTAGAATTTAGATCGAAAAAGGGAATGCCAAGGCTAGTAGTACACTCCTACCTGTCTAGATCCTCCCAGCCAGGCGGCAACATGTCCTCTCTGGGGGCCATGAGAGCCCGGCGTGGGAAGGAATGTTGCGGGTGCAATGGCAGAGAAAGGAAATCTTGTTTCGGAATGATGGATGGGGTAGGTGGTAGCAGCAGCAGCAGCAGTAATAGAGTAGTAATAGTAGTAGTATGATAGAAGGACTGATAAGGGGGAAAAGAGACTGTAGGTTTGGAACGGAAATGCAACCACCGAATAATCGGACGGAATCGAGGGAGTCCCAGTCAATAAGGTAGTCGGTTGCAAACGTCAAAGAAAAGTGGGCGGACAGGCGCGTCGGCGCCGGCAGTTGATACCAAGCTACCTCTTGCTTTAGCTCGCAAGCTTCATGGATCAGATAAGTAAAGCCCGGGCGGATCGGAGAAGGAATCAGATGATGAGTGGCCGGTTGAGCGAGCCTCCGTCCAGTCCAATTTCCCAGGATGGGATGGGAGGTCCTGACTAACAGGACAGGCTACTTACTACCTGTCTGTCTGTATGTCTGCCGCACGGACAACGGGTGTAAAGCCTAGGAGATCCTTTGGGAGGAGATAGATCATAGATGGATGATGCCCATCCTAGTATTATTGTCCATCTAGCAGTAGATAGAATGATAGTCGAATCACCATGGAGGGCATCCTTCCTCCCTGCACCGGTCTCGGTATTGGCACATCCAGCCCCCATGTGTGCTGGAAGAATAATGTTCCGCTGGATAATCTGTGTGAAGCGCTCACGTGGTGTACCAGAGATACATTCTCGTTACGATACCGAAACAATGACCGATGAAAAGTATTTCCAGATTAATACGTACCATACGCAGTCTCTCGGACGGGTATTCTTTGTACCATACCTTACCAACTAGTCACAGCGTAGGGAGCCTGGAGGGTTGCATGGGTCTGTGACACACAGGGCTTGTTTCCCCGGTTTGCCGCGATGGCCGAATGCAACGGCAACGCCCGCCAACAGTCTTTGAACCAATTGAATGAAACGGAAGCACTGGGACGCTGCCCCGTCAGGTTAGGCGCCCCCCTCCCTTCAACTCTTTTATCAGCGTTATCATCAACATGATAGTTAACTAACTACTAGTAGTATCTTAGTTACTAGTAGATATGCCACACCACGGTCACCTGCCTCGGGGATGTCCTCCTTGGCAAGCTTCTTTGAGCATCTTCTCAAGCCGATTCGCCCCATGCCACCCCCTTCTGCAACATCACGTTGCTGCTGCTGATGATACCATTCGGTGACAATCGCCTTTTTCCATTTCTATTTTGCCATCTTTTCTTTCCCACATCCCCTCGTCTCTCGGCTAACCCGTTCAGGTTCTTTTGCAGCTGCCTTGGATGCTAATGCAGTACTCTGATTGGCAGCCTCATAGGAGTCATTGAGCAAGTAAGTACTACTAATGACATAAGAAAAAATAAAATAAAGGAAAATAAAAGACAATATTACCAGTACTAGAAAGTGCTGCGTCATCGGACAGCTACTTGCCTACCAACCTACACTGGGTGAACCATTTCGGCTCATGCAATTCCATGAGTAAAGGCAAAAACCTTTTCTTTCGCTCACTCGAAACGTACTCTTTGGGTGTATCATAGCGGCGAGGTCGTCGTCATCACCTACCGTTATGGTGATCTCGGCGTTGACTCGATGTAGATCTCACTTTGAAAGCCTACTATAAGTACATACTAGTAGTACCCGACTATGACACGGTCTGAGGGAAGGTCCAGCAAGTCCATGTATCATTCTGTCACACTCCACATGGTCGATCGATCCAGACCTACCGGATAGAATGGAAACTTGTACTGTAACAGAGCCATGGTTGGGATGGAGTTGCCGGCTCTAACAATCATTATTAACCTCCCAACGGTACCCTGCCTCATTCTTCTTCTCCTCTTCTTTACATCTCTCAGAAAATATCTATTCCCCTCCAACCGCCTTTCTACCATCTCTCCCCCTTCAATCCTCCTCCTTCTCCTCCTTCTTCTCTTCTTCATACCTCTGACCTTCTTCATCCTCATTCATATTTTCTCATCACACATCTATTACCCATTTTATATTCCTTTGCTTTGTCCTCGCTTTTGTGACACCCCTCATTGTTATCCCCCCCAATATCCTTATCAGTGACGTAGTAGTATTCCCATCCTTCTTCGAATATCTTCCATCATGTATGACATCCGTCCCCGAGAAACGCCTTTTCTAAGTTAATTCACAAACTAACGTCCTTCTTTAGGAGAGTAATCATTAGGGAGACTAGCCTTGAAGCTTCAGAATACATTGCAGATTACATCATCAGTATGTCTTCCCGAGACCCATCGTGCTCTCATCGTATTCTGCATTCTTCTACAAATCATTTGTTCCCATCTGCTCTGTGTGTGTTAACTTACTGATGGTGTCGTTCTAGGTCGCATAAAGTCATTTAAGCCTAGTGAAGACCGTCCCTTTGTGCTGGGACTCCCGACTGGTAGCAGCCCTGAGATAATCTATAAGACTCTGGTGCGCCGGCACAGGGACGGTGATATCTCGTTCAGAAATGTCGTAACGTTCAACATGGTAAGACCCCGGAGCCCCGTATTCAAGCAGCGTTTGATTTGCTAAACCAAAGTAGGACGAATATGTTGGACTGCCTCGTGACCATCCGGAGTCCTACCACAGCTTTATGTATAAGCACTTCTTCTCCCACGTGGATATTCCGCCCCAGAATATCAATATCCTCGATGGCAACGCATCCGATCTCGCGGCTGAGTGTTCGTCGTTTGAGGCGCGAATTGCTCGCTATGGCGGCATTGAGCTCTTCCTGGGTGGTGTGGGTCCAGACGGGCATATCGCTTTTAACGAACCAGGCTCCTCCTTGAGCAGTCGTACTCGTGTCAAGACCCTGGCATATGATACGATCTTGGCTAACTCGCGATTTTTTGGCAATGACTTGGACTTGGTGCCGCGGAGGTCACTGACCGTGGGTATTCAAACTATCATGGATGCTCGCGAAGTTGTCATCGTGGCTACCGGTGCTCACAAGGCTCTTGCTGTGGAGAAAGGCCTGGAAGGCGGCATCAATCACATGTGGACACTGTCGGCGCTGCAGCTACACCCATATGCGCTGATCGTCTGCGACCGTGATGCAACTCTGGAGCTGAAGGTCAAGACTGTCCGTTATTTCGAATCAATTGAACAATCCGGCACGGATGCACGTACTCAGGGCCCCCCTCTTGTCTACAGACCCAGGACATACGTTCCTGCCCCAGTGGGTGTCGAGAAACTCCAGCCATCGCACATCGCACCTCACAAAGCACCCAAGGACCTCCGAATCAACACGGAACTCAACACATCGGTAGAGGATGAGGAACTCACACCGGACAGCATGTCTTCACGTATGGTTGACTCGGCGATTGGAGGGCTGGATTCGACCCTGAAGGGAGACATGTTCTTTGATCACATGGGATCACGGGTTGCGTCACATTGAAGGGGGGAAAGGTCGTGAGAATACCCACTTCGAGGGCAGTATTCAATCGGCTTCGGAATGTCGGTAGATGGTGGCCAGGGGCGGATAAGACTGAATCGTAGATTGTAAGAGGGTCATTTGCTTGGGACTTATTTTGTTTGTTTTTATTCGGTTGGCATCCATTTCGCGAAACTGATAACTAGACGTGCTGTCTCTTTGCGGTTATGCATTGGGTAATTCCTTTTTGTGCCCGGAAAGATACTAGATGGATTTACATGGCGTTTCAATTGCTGAACGAACATAGATTGGCCGAGACTGTACAAAACAGACGAATGAATGACATATTATATACATTGGTATGTTGTCTGATCATTAGAGGTATCGTCCCGTTACATGGTGCGGGTTACGAAAACATACTAGTCAGTAAGTGATACTGGTACTAGTATGCGGATACAACCAGCACACTGACTACTGGCATAGTGACATTCCCGGCTCTGTTCGATAGATATATGTACTTCTTATTTATCTTTTCCTATAGACATCTAGACATATATATAGACGGGTCATTAAACATACTTCATTTACAGTTTGGCAAAGACGGTGGCGACGGAGCCGTTCATGTCCACCAGGGTGCTCTTGTTCCTCACCCAGGCCTCAATACCGCGACGACCGTTTTCAACACCCACACCACTGTTCTTCCAGCCTCCGACAGCCATCTCGGCCGGACTCTCGCCCCAGCTGTTGATCCAGGTGATACCGGCCTGCAGTTGATCGATGACACGGTGGGCCAGGTTAAGGTCCTTGGTGAAGACACCCGCAGCCAGGCCCAGCTCGGTGGTGTTTGCCCGCTTCACTGCCTCCTCGACAGTCTCGTAAGAGAGAATAGACATGACAGGACCGAAAATCTCCTCCTTGACGATACGCATGTCATCCGTGCAGTCAGTGAAGACAGTGGGTCGGACCCAGTATCCGCTCTCCAAGTCCTTGGGGACTTGCGGCTTGCCCAACCCTCCATACAGAAGGGTGGCCTTGTCCGTCTCGATTCCGTGACGGATGTAGGAGGCTACCTTCTCCATGTGGACGCCTGAGCTCAGGGGCCCCATGTTAGTGGCCTCATCAAACAGAGGTCCGGGGCGGATGTACTGCATCTTCTCCAGGAGGCGCTTTTCGAAAGCAGCCTTCATGCTCGAGGGAACAAAAACGCGGGTGCCGTTGGTACACACCTGGCCAGTGCTATAGAAGTTGGCCATCATCGCACCATCCACGGCATTATCCAATTCGGCGTCAGGAAGAACGATGAGGGGGCTCTTGCCTCCAAGCTCCATAGTCACGTATTTCATGTTGCCGGCAGCAGATCCAGCGACCTTCATTCCGGTGGACACCTGGCCTGTGAAAGAAACCTTGGCAATCGTGGGGTGAGCAGTCAGGTAGGCGCCCACGTCGCCTGCACCATACACGACGTTGAAGACACCTGCGGGAAGACCAGCTTCCGTGTAGATCTGGGCCAACGTCTGAGCGTGGAGCGGGGTGAATTCACTCGGCTTGTAGACCATGGTGTTTCCCGCAGCCAAGCAGGGAGCGGATTTCCACAGCGCACTGTATTTGTTTTCGTCAGAATCCCGTTGCACACTCCAGAACCCCATTGGAAGAGGGATCTATCTAAATTCGAAGGGGAGGGGAGTTATTCTTACATTTGGATAGGGTAGTTCCATGCGCCAATACCCGCGCAGACACCCAACGGGGCCTTCTTCGTGTATACCCAAGCATCTTCCCTCAACTGAGTGGTCTCGCCATTCAGACCACCGCCACCAACCAGGTTCGCATAGTACTCCAGGACATCGGCACCAGTGACCACATCCACGGTGCTCGTCTCTGTGTAAGCCTTTCCGGAATCGAGAGTTTCAACACGAGCAATTTCATCATTGCGCTCACGCAGAAGGGCGGCGGCTTTCTGGAGGATGCGGGCACGAGCGATAGCAGGAGTTTGAGACCAGGAAGGGAAGGCCCGGTCGGCAGCGGCGATGGCCGAGTCTACATCGGCGTGAGCGGCGACTTGAATATCGGCCAGCGGGGTAGCGTTGGAAGGGTTGATGGTTTGGAAAGTCTTGCCGGAAGTGGCAGGCTGGACCTTGCCATCATAGTAGAGTTGGCGCGTAGGGAACGGGAGGGACATGGTTGGAAGGGTGAGTGAGAGTTAATAGAAAGAGGGGAGGAGAAAAGAGAGTGGATGAAGTGGACTGTAGAACCACTGAATTGACAATAACGGGGAGGTAAAAAGGTTCAGAGGGGATAGAGATGGATATGATAAAAGTGAGGGGAGGGGAAAAAAAGAGGTGTTTCAAAAAGTATTAGAAAGTAAGAGAAGCATTAATGTACAGATCAGGTACCTCGGCGAAGCGCCTAAGCCGAAAACAGTACTTCATGGCTACACCGCCAACCCGATGATTTGCTGGAATGTCCGATGATGTAACCCGGCAGGCGGCGATCCTTTTTCTTTTTCTTTTACCTTTTTACTTTTATTTATTATGATTTTCCCACCTCGGCTTTATCTTTTCTTTTCTTTTCTTTCTTTCTTTTTTTTTTTTTCATTTACTTGGTAGATTTGGGAATATAGTACATGGGCTAAATTGCAGAAGTCTGGCAAATCTCTCAAACTGATAAGGGTACCTCTTCCACAGTATGTCGCCGAGATGGATTTCTATTGTATAGAAACCCAGGTAGGAGATCAACTAGATACTTACTGGCAGGTGATATAAGTTGAGTACTCAGTAAGCTATGGCTCAATGTGGTATCTGTATACATGCCCAGCCTTATTCTCTTCCTCCCCTCTCCCTCTCTCCCTATCTCTTCTTTTCCCCTCCTCAACTTTTTCCAACTTTCGCACCAAAGCAGGCAATCCGATCCCGGGATACGCCTCGGCCCTGCATCTCCGATGGAAATAACCGTTGGTTAGCGCCCAACTAGTAGGCGGGATCGTGGCGTGTCCTAGTGTTTGGATCTCGTGTGGAGTGCCCGCCCGGTTACCATCCACGACGGGCAGACTTCGGAACTTCACCGTGGCAAACTCGCCTTCTGCCTTGCTGTTCCGCTGATTCTGCGGTGCTACCTCTTATTCCCCCGTAGCTGGATATATACTACTATACTAAGACGTAGTACGAGACCGGGCAATCTGATGAACACCTGGCTAAATCTTGGGGAAGATTGAGTAACAATCCGGGGGATTACCAGATCACGTAACAGCTTTGGCATGCCAACGCGCTTACGCATCCCGAAACTGACCAACGATAAAAACTTTTGTTTAAGAACTTTGTTCCGCCTTTGCCGTGAGTCTTGGCTTTGACTAATAGACCCACCAAATCTTTGGTCCACCACTCAGTAGTCAATGTTGGCCTTGAAAAAGATGCGGTGGAGTAGATGTGTGGGTCCTGTTTCTCTCCGGAATGGGTTTAGAAGAAGACCCACCCGGCAGAATTGGGAAAGAATGGTGAGAAAAAAGAGTGAGAAAGGAACAAGACGAGGCCAAACAGCATAAGGAATCCAGAAAGATAGGGAAGTGAATGGATGAATGTATGGATTGCATGGCCTGACGGTTCAGCCTCAGAAACCACCGCATCTCTTGATTGTCCTGCAAAATTTAAAGTCCCCAATTTCATCTTTCCCGATTTCTCTTTCTCTCTTTTCTCTACTTCTTCCTCTCTCCATCGCGCGTCCCTCTTCTTCTCCTCATCCTTATCTCTTATCCTCCTTCCCCTCTTCTCCCATAATCTCCTCTCTTTTTCTGATCTCCTCTGCATCAAAGTAATATACTTCTGCTTATCTTTTATATTTCAAAATGGCCACCACAAACGAATTCCCCGCTAGTGATGTCAACAGCTACGACTATGTCATCGTCGGAGGTGGCACAGCTGGCTGTGTCATCGCCAGTCGTCTGGCTGAATACCTGCCCAACAAGCGCATCCTCATCATCGAGGGTGGCCCCAGCGACTTCATGGATGATCGTGTGCTCAAGCTGAAGGAGTGGCTCAACCTGCTTGGCGGCGAGTTGGACTACGACTACCCCACCGTTGAACAGCCCATGGGTATGTTGTGAAACCTCTCTCCTTGCATCCGAACAACCATCAATCGCAGATCACCTTTCTCATGCCCTCTTTCACTCTACAGGTAACAGCTACATCCGTCACTCCCGCGCGAAGGTTCTGGGCGGTTGCTCCAGCCACAACACCCTGATCTCTTTCCGTCCCTTCGAATACGACTGCAAGAGATGGGAGCAGGCCGGCTGCACTGGCTGGTCTTTCGAGACCTTCACTCGCGTCCTGGACAACCTGCGCAACACCGTTCAGCCCGTCCACAACCGTCACCGCAACCAGCTGTGCAAGGACTGGGTTCAGGCTTGCTCATCCGCCATGAACATCCCCGTTATCGAAGACTTCAACAAGGAGATCCGCTCCAAGGGTGAACTGACCGAGGGTGTCGGTTTTTTCTCCGTCTCTTACAACCCCGATGATGGTCGTCGCAGCAGCGCCAGTGTCGCTTATATCCACCCCATCCTCCGTGGCGAGGAGAAGCGCCCTAACCTGACTATCCTCACCAATGCCTGGGTTTCCCGCGTCAATGTTGATGGAGACTCTGTGACCGGTGTTGACGTGACCCTGCAGTCGGGCGTCAAGCACACCCTGCGCGCCAAGAAGGAGACCATCCTGTGCGCTGGTGCCGTTGACACCCCCCGTCTGATGATGCTGTCTGGCTTGGGACCTCGCGAGCAGCTGTCTGGCCTGGGAATTCCCGTTGTGAAGGATATCCCCGGTGTGGGTGAGAACCTTCTCGACCACCCCGAGAGTATCATCATCTGGGAGCTCAACCGCCCCGTCCCCCCCAACCAGACCACCATGGACTCTGACGCTGGTATCTTCCTGCGTCGTGAGCTTCCCAACGCCAATGGCTTCGATGGTCGTGCTGCCGACATCATGATGCACTGCTACCAGATCCCCTTCTGCTTGAACACCGAGCGTCTGGGTTACGACACTCCGGTCGATGCCTTCTGCATGACCCCCAACATCCCTCGCCCTCGCTCCCGCGGTCGTATCTACCTGACCTCGGCTGACCCCAGCGTCAAGCCGGCCTTGGACTTCCGTTACTTCACTGACCCTGAGGGCTATGATGCCGCTACCATCGTGGCTGGTCTCAAGGCGGCTCGTGAGGTTGCCAAGCAGTCGCCCTTCAAGGATTGGATCAAGCGCGAGGTTGCCCCCGGCCCCAACGTGCAAACCGATGAGGAGCTCTCCGAGTATGGTCGTCGTGTTGCCCACACCGTCTACCACCCCGCTGGTACTACCAAGATGGGTAACTTGACTCGCGACCCCATGGCCGTCGTCGACCCCAAGCTGAAGGTCCGCGGTCTGAAGAATGTTCGTATCGCCGATGCCGGTGTCTTCCCTGAGATGCCCACTATCAACCCCATGTTGACTGTGTTGGCCATTGGTGAGCGTGCTGCGGAGCTCATCGCCGAAGAGGCCGGATGGAAGCGCGAGCAGCCCCGTCTGTAAGCGCGTGGCCCTTTCATCCAAACCGCAAAATCAAAAGCAAATTAAAAAAATAAAGAGCAAGGAGTTGATTCTGGAACGGCGCATGCATGACCCAAGCGATTGAGATTTTATTTTCTTTGCATGTGTAGTCTCCAAGTGAGGGCTTCAGCTTCGATCGACAGATGCATGCATATGCGATGGAGTCGGCTTGCCTTACATGATTTACGATTGATGATTTTAAAGCGAAGAAAAATAGCCAGATCAGGGGAAGGTTCATGGATATACAGTTATCTGTCCTTGGTGTGATATCCTGGCTTGTCTTTTTGAATTGTTTGGTTGCTGTTGCAGTACCATTATCTCATGTACAATGTGATCTGGGTTGTCATGCATCCCAAGTCATTATCTGCTTGTATTATATAGCACTGGCATGTTGCGCAGGAAGCACCAGACATACCGAAAGAAATAGAGATAAGAATTTATTTTCAAAATGCCTAGTACACCCATGTAGAAACAATATCGATCTTCATAAAGCAGCTGAAATGACTTGTATCTATGATTGGCATTCTATTTACTATTCAAATGGGAGGTCTACTTTATTCCGGTTGTGTAAATGACCCAAGTACAAAAAGAGAGGCAAGGAAAAAAACCCACGACAGTCCGCCCCGTGCAAGTCTCTAAACCGACGCGAGCCAAGAAGAAATGAGCAGCAGAATCCAAACCAAAACTCCCAAGCCTGCTAGAAAGATCGAATTTCGAGCGTAACGCATGAATGAGTAACAACCAAACAATTTCTGCAGCGCATAACTCGTTCAGACAGTATGTGCGCAATTCAAAAGACGCTGCATATTATTTGCCGGTATCATAGATCTTGACTCCGCGCTTCCAGACTTGTCTCACAGTCAACGTGGGGCCCGAGAAGGGGTCCTCCTCATCATCCAGCACAAGCAAGTCCGCATCCGCGCCACTCTCCAGGGACCCCTTGACGCCCTGTAAACCCAAGAGGCGCGCGGGGGTGGCGGAAGCTGCGTTCAGAGCCTCGGCCGTGGAGGCGCCTGACCAGCGACGGAAATTGTTGACACACTCAATGAGGGTGGCTGAGCTGCCGGCGATCTTGTCCGAGCCCTCGAGGGTCAGCCGGGCGCCGTTTTTGATGATGCGCTCGCCATTGGTCCAGTCGTAGATACCGTCGGGGAGACCGCATAGCTTCATGGCATCAGTGACGAGGATGAGGCCGTCGGGGTGGGCGTTGTAGGCAATGCGGATCGAGGTGGGATGCAGGTGGATGCCGTCGGCGATGACGCCGTAGAATGGTCGCGGGCATTCATTCTGCCCTAGGAGGCCGAAGATACCGGGGTTCCGGTGATAGAAGGGGCGCATTGCGTTAAAAAGATGGGTGATCATGGTGGCGCCTTGCTGGGTGGCGGTAAGGGCTTGCTCATACGTTGCGTCTGAGTGGCCAATGGAGTAGATGATGTCCTCTGATGTGAGGGAGGGAATGTTCGGCAGCATGTCTCCGACTTCAGGAGCTGCTGTGATCATGCGAACTGATTTGGATGGGCCGGTGAGGTTCTCTTTGCCATAGCAAGCGATGACATCTTCGAAGCATGTTGCTGCACGAAGAACTTCGGTCTTATGCACGCCATTACGGCCAGTGCTGATGAATGGACCTTCGACATGAGCGCCTAGCGACTCCGCGCCATCCTCGGCGCGATGGCTCTTTCCAGAAGCACCTAGCGATGGAAGTACCTGCGTATCAAGAATGAGCCTCTGTTGCCGCTTATTTCCAGTTTACTGGTTATCTGGAGGTGTGGGGGGTAAGTGAGAAAATACCTGCCAGTAGACTTCGGGAGTAGAGCTGACTACCGTCGGGAGGTATGAAGTCACCCCCGTCCTGGCAAGACCTTTGTTGACGGCCCGCAAACCTTCATCGTACAGTTCTTTTGAGGCCTGGGGAACGGAGAAGTCGAAGCCCTGAGCACCATTCAACTGTACATCGATAAGGCCGGCAGCCAAGATGCGGCCGCCAAGGTCGATGACCTTATCGGGGGAGAGATGTAATCCATAAAAGGCCTCCTGATCCTTAAGAATCTTCCCAGAGATTGAATCAATCCATACGTCCTGCTCGACGAGGTCAAGTCCCTTGACGATACGGCAGTTGGTGAACTTGGTGATGCGGGGCAGGGAGGTGGATGTTTTGCCAGGCATGTTGGGTATACTTCGAGCCGCGCCGCGCTCACCACCAGACTTTGGGGAGTCAGTCGATGATGTGAGGAGAGGGGAAGATAGACGGACGGACGGATGGATGGGCTGTCTGAACTACTAAGGGAAAATAGGGAAGAGACGGGACGAGAGGAAGAGGAAATTGGTTGCGGGGTAGGAGGGAAATTGGTAGGACATTATGAATGAATGGGAAGAGTTGGAGGGAATAATACTACAAAGTACATGGTGACATTGAACCAGGAACTTGGATGGGGCAAAAGGCAGGGGCAGGCAACGTGGACAAGCTCGATCGCCATGATGATTGTGCGGTTGGCCTCGGGAAAAACGGCTTGGGGTAATTGACGTTGCCATTCCCATGGTTTGGGGGAGCGTGATGGGCCGGAATGTGACGTCGATGTGTAGAGACATTGAATATGGATCGGACAGTAAAGGCGAAAGATTAACTAGAGGGAGGACGACGAGGTGACATTCTTCCCCGGGATCCGTCCATGGTTGGCAGTAAGGAGTTACTCCGGAGTGGGTTCTTGAGGGAGATAGCCGATGGAGCAAGTGACTATAGACTTGATGAACTAGTCTATTTAGACGAGGAAGCAGTCAAATTGAAGGGGATTAATTAGATTTGGAGAACTACATAATTTGATAGGCCAAATTACTGGAGTATGTCGTGAGGTCATGTTGCATATTGAGCTCCTTATCTCGTCTGTCTCGTCATAATCAATACCGACACGAACAACCCCCGTATTTTACAGGATGGGAAGTGAAACCATACCAACAATACATCAATACGGCTCAGATACTCAACAACGTCTTGGATTGATACATATTCACGTGACTCAGGGTACTTGCCTTTTTCGGGTACTCTGAATAGCAAACCCCAAACAGGAAGGAACAGTGTGTAGTTGTTTGTCTGCATGCATGCATTCATTCATTCATTCCCAATTCCATTCCCATTCTCTGACCTTTCAAGCTTCCCCTTCTTCTAGTAAACACTCCTATTTACTCTCTCTCCATTCCCTAGGATTCTTCCACTTCCACCTCTCTCTTTCTTGTCAATCTCCCTGACTTTCCTTCATTATTGCCCATCTCACATCCTCCCGCTCCTTGTGGTGAATCTCTTTTCTTATTCTCCTCCTTTTTACTGTGCTTCTTCTTCTTCTTCTTATCCAATGGGTCACTGGGTTCGGTTACTGGGTCCGGTCCGACTCCACTGGGCGGGGAAGACCCAAGAAAACCCTCATCGGTAGCGAAAAGCCACCAGCACAGGTTTAGCGGAGCGGGAGAGAAAAAAAGAGGGTCAAAAAGAGGAGGGATTTGGGTTCTTGGATGCTACCTCACGACGACCGTACCAGCAAATGAGCCGAATCGTCTCCCCGCATTCGGCTAAGCTTCGAAGGAGCGATGTCACCGTTGCCTTTGCAGCTCCGCCGGGTGAATCAGGATGGCTCCATGGCCAGATTAACCACCTTGAGGCTGACTCCGCTGACTCTGGGTTTGTTTGGTTGCAGCGACTCGTCTGCTCCATCGGCCTTGTCCGCGCGCTTCTCCGTCCCTCTCTCTCACTCTTTCGTTCTTCACCACCAACCCAATCAACTATGGATCCGATGACGGATGAGTTAAACCGGATTATCGATCCTATCCAACTGACATCCAGTCGATGGATTATCAGTGAGAAAGGTCCGTCCGTCCACTCAATTCTCCTTTCTTTTTTATTTTTCGTTCTTTTATCTGCACAACAGTTCCTCTTCTCCCTAGATTGTTCTGTGCTATCACTGCGATTACTTTGCTCCATTCACATCTTACTACTACTACTACTACTACTACTATATTATCTCCAACCAACCCCTGGAGATAAGCCTCACCTCCCGTGATAACACGCGACTGGTCTTGGGGTCTCGACCATTGCCCTCGTGGTTGTCATTTGGCATACTTGCATCGGAGGTGCATTGCTAGTCTGGTTAATTTCCTTGTCGGATCTTCGATCGGCTACTACTTGACATTCGAATCATCCAGTGTCTCTTTTCATTGTTATTCCCTTGGCCATTAATTGGGTGAACAATTTTCTGTTACCTCCGCCCTTTTATTTTTGAGTTGCATCTCCGCATTTTCTATTTCTCTTACTCATCTATTACCCCCTAGTTTTCTATCTCGTTTTGACTTTTGGGTCGCTTGGGGTCGAGTGGATCGTGTCGATTGTTCTTTTCTCCATCCTGCGACTGATCGGGTTCCCGCTAGAGTCAGTCGGAGACCGATGATTCGTTGTGGTGCTTGACTATCTCGCCGTCTGACCACGCCGGCACTCACTAAACGAGTAAGCTAGTTCTTCTAGTGCGTCTTCTGTGCCCACCGGCTCGAGGACCCAGAGATAAGGTACGACGGCTTTTTCTTGTCATCCCATTGACTTTTCCCGTTCCCTATTGGGTTTTGTGCGTTGCAACACTGGCGTTGAATCGGCTGCTTGTCTATTTGGATGTTCTTCGTATCGCGGAGCTACCTACTCCCTTTTTCTGCCTATCTCTTGTGTGTCGTGTGTCCTCCTCCCCGATGATGGCTGTTATCACCGTTGTCTCATCCTCTCTACTCCCACCGTGGTATCCTTGCCCAAGTTGATCCCTCACCATCGGCGCACTCTCCTCGTGGCTTAGACAGGTGAGATTCCTCCTCAGCTGGATGTTACAATTCATATCCGAGCCCCCGGAGATAAAAATAAGCCAGAGCCCCCATCGACCTTAATTTTCCTTCCACCCAATTTATCATCACCACAGCTGCAGCTTGGGCCAAGGGTTTCACGCTTTTTTTTTTTTTTTTTTTTTTTTTTTTTTTTTTTTTTTTTTTTTTTTTTTTTTTTTTTTTTTTTTTTTTTTTTTTTTTTTCTGCCTGCGCCCGTGACCAGTCACTGTTTTCCCTTTACTGGTTCTGTGCCCACCCCTTCATTCTTACCCCGGATCATCTAAGACATCCTTGCCTGATCCTGCCTTTTTTCCTCCTTCCTCCTTCACTGCCATAAGTCCAACCCTTTTAAATTTAGTACTCTGGGTCCGCCCCAGTGCGTGCTACCAGATTTCTACATATTTTGGATCGCTGGCTCCTCCGTCATCCTTCTCATTTCCCCCGGGGTAGTTCCGTCCTTTCTTCTCACAGTGATACCCTTCATCCTGTTTGTTTTCCTCCATTGTATCTACTTCTTATATTTCTTCTCCTTCTCTTCCTCTTCCCTCTTTTTCCTTGTTCTCGTTATTAGGTGTCTCTTCCATCTTTCCCTCAGCCACCATTCGTCACATCTGTTTCCCTGCACGTACATTTCTACACTGTCACTGTCTATACCTGCACATACATGCCATTGATCCCGTCTACATATGCACACACCTACGCGTTTTGAGTAAGTCTGCTGACCTGCCGAAAAGCCGAAAATCAATTCACCCCATCTGCCATTGTTCCTGGGGCATCTCCATACAGCATTGAAGCTGTCCATCAACGACAATGGCTTCCACTACGACGGGACAGGAAGACCTCCATCGTGAGAAGGAAGTCCCCGCGGTCACTTCAGATCCAGAAGCCGGTCAGGAAGTCCAGCTCACTGGTAAACCCTGGATGTACAAGCCAATCAAGATCGGTCCCTGGTCGTTGCCGTACTTTGCCTCCCCAGAATCCCAGCTTCTGCTGGTCTCCTTCGTGTGTTTCCTCTGCCCGGGCATGTTCAATGCAGTCAGCGGTTTGGGCGGAGGTGGTCAGGTGGACCCTACCGATGTCAGCGATTCCAACACCGCTCTGTACAGCACCTTCGCAGTAGTTGGTTTCTTCGCCGGGTCCATCGCAAACCGCATTGGTCTCCGCCTGACTCTCTCTATTGGTGGCTTTGGCTACTTCCTCTATGTGGCCTCCCTTCTGTCGTACAACCATAACAAGAACTCCGGCTTCCTGATCTTTGCGGGCGCGCTATTAGGTGTCTGCGGTGGTCTGCTGTGGTGTGCGCAGGGTGCGGTCATGATGAGTTACCCGAACGAGAAGGAGAAGGGTAAATTCATTGCTATTTTCTGGGTGATTTTCAACCTGGGTGGTGTGATTGGCAGCTTGGTGAGTCCTTTGGTGGTTTACTCAAAAGGTAGTACTTCTCTGACCCTGATATACAGGTACCTTTGGGTCAAAACCTGCACTCTGAAGCTGGTCAGGTGAATGACGGCACCTACATCGCCTTCATGGTGCTCATGGCGCTTGGCTTTGTCCTTGCCTGGGCCCTCTTAGACTCGAAGTATGTTAAGCGCAAGGATGGCTCGCATGTCATTGTGATGAAGAACCCCACGTGGAAGTCCGAATTGAAAGGTCTCTACGACACCATTCGGACCGACTACTACATCATCCTGTTCTTTCCCATGTTCTTGGGGAGCAACTGGTTTACTGCCTATCAATTCAACAGTGTCAATGGTGCTTTTTTCACCATCCGGACGCGGGCCCTCAACAATCTCCTCTACTGGCTTATGCAAATGATTGGCGCATTTGTATTCGGCCAGATCCTCGACTTGAAGTTCCTTACCCGCCCAGTCCGAGCCAAGCTCGGTCTTGGACTCCTTTTTGCCCTCACAATGGGCGTTTGGGGCGGTGGTTATGCTTTCCAGAAGACATACACCCGGAAGGATGTCGAGGCAGATACCGACTGGACGACCAGCGGCTATGTCGGGCCCATGTTCTTGTACATGTTTTATGGTTTCTATGACGCTGCCTTCCAGACCTGTGCTTATTGGTTAGTGCCGCTGTTAACTCCCCATTTGGCGGCTGCGCTTATTATGTGCATTTTACTGACTGATACGGGTTGTGTAGGTTCATGGGTTCACTGACTAACAACGCTCGAAAGTTGGCCAACTTCGCCGGTTTCTACAAAGGCATCCAGTCTGCTGGTGCAGCTGGCATGTGGCGGTGAGTCCTAGAAGCCCCTTCGCTCGCGGATTCAGGCGCAGAAGCTAATATTTATACTTTGCCGCAGCATGGATGCCGTGGGAACCCCTTACATGACGGAATTTGCCTCCTGCTGGGGCTTGCTCGCCGGCAGTCTTGTCATTGCGTCGCCCGTAGTGTTCTTGAAGATCAAGGAGCATACCGACGTCGAAGCGGACCTCAACTTTTCGGATGAGACCGCTCAAGAAGTGGGTGTCCCGCTGGAAGACCATCCTTCCGAGAAGAAGCAGGATCCAGAGTTGGCCATCGTGAAATGATGACTAAGCTTTCTTATTTTTACACGCATTCCATTTCAGCGGAAAGAGGTTGCTGGAGTTCCATGATGGCCAGGCATTAGCCTCTGTGTTTTTGGTGGTTGGTTATGTTCTATTTTCCTTCCTGTTATTTCGCTGGATATCCATGATCAGATTGGGTTTTGGAGCGTATCACGACATCTAGCTGAGGCACAATTACGTCAGCCACAGCAAGTTACGAATATCCGTAATGGACTTAATATGACATGAATCTTTAAAGTCGCTGCAAAGTGTTGCAAGAAACCCGATAAGTTGTAGGACGACATGGTGGAAGGATACATTATCTCGGAAAGCAAACATGTCTAGGAAAGCTTGCGTGCCACTCTTTAGGGTTAAGGACAAGCAAGTATCGGAATAATTAACACAACAGGGGAAATTTCCCCGCAATCCTAGTCGTCGGTGGTACTCGACGCTGTGGACAGTGGTACGAACGACTGCGTGTGTGTAGCCTGCGCAGTGCCGTTGGTGGTATAATCGGGCCAAATCTGAGTTGTACCCGCTGCAATATCCCATCCAAATAAAGTACGGTTGAACAGCTGTAACGCTGCGATCGGTTGATAGTATGGGACCTCATGCCCAGCCTGATATACGCGGGTGAAAGAAAAGTTGCCATACTCGCGCGTCTCCCCGTATTCAACCCCATCTACCGTCATGGGTGTGTATCCCGCTGCACGGAACTGAGCTGCATGGGGGTAGTTTACTGCGAGCGAGATGGCCTGACCACCGAACCAATTACAGATGTAGTCGGCATCGCCGTAGATCAAAGACACGCGTACGGGGAGTCGGAGGATCTCTTCGAGGTCCTCGATGAAATTCGGCCATACAAAGTCGCCGGTCTGCTGGAACGCGTAATATACGTCGCTACTGGACTCGGTGTAGTTGATGTCCACGCCAATAGCATCCATGACTGAGTCTTTCTTGAGGTAGTCAACAAAGTAGGACGGCGGGGTCGGGTCCTACGGAGACATGAGCTGTGTCCCTGTTCGGAAAGTGCAATCCTTATCCTTGTCACTTACATTGTAGGGGTGGCGAATATCATACACGCCACGGCCCCCAAACTGGTAATAAGGCCCTTCTGTACAACAGCTTAGCAAAGACCTTCATCAATACATCCCTGCAGGGGAATTGCAAAACCACTCACCGACATTGTCCCTGCACATGTTGGCTGCTTCTGTACAAATAGCATAATCAGCTAGCGAGGTTCTGTTGGTCGATTTACACAACGCAACCTGATCCTGGCATCCATTGGGCATCGTGTTGGCGAACTTCATATAGTTGTACACTGTGTCATTGAGCTAGCAAGTATGAGCAAAAACGATATGATATCCACGACGTGCAGATATCAAACTTACAGCTTTGATTCCATATGTATTGTTGACAGCAAAGTCCGGGTAGTAGTTTGCCTATTCATTGCTTAGCGATGTTTCTTAGGCCGCAGCGTATGCGCGAGCTGCTTTTATACACACCTGAATCGCGGCATCAATGATGCCATTGATAATCCCGAGGGAATTGAAATTAAGTTGGACGCCATTCACTTCCCCGTTAGCAATCTTGGAATTTTGCTCATAGAAATGATTGAAGAACTTCGGTCATCAGCTTCATATGAGTGCATCCAGAGAAGAAAACCTACAGCTGGTCCATAGTGTCTTGATCAAGTCAGCACACGTCAATCTGATCTGAAAGCTGCACTTACCCTCCGTAGCTCTCCGTCCAGAGATTGAACTCCTTGGGCTTGACTTCAGAATCTAGCTGCGACAGACCACCGAGAAAGCCCTGAAGTACCTCCCAGGTTGCACGTGCAGCGATATTGGTCGTGTCTGTAAGATAGGAACATGAGAAGAATGCTAACTGAGAGTCAAGCCAGTCAACTAACCGATGATTGTGGCATCAATAACTGGGTATCGGCCCTGAACTCCAGCAAACGAGGCGTTCTCGACGACTCCAGTAATCGGGTTCAAGGACCCGGCCTCAGTTTCACTGTAAGAGAATCCTTTGCAGATAAGATCGTAAGCGATGTACTCGGGATGTATCAAGGCAGCAATATTTCTTACCCACACCAAGGGGCTGGGACAAGAAAAGAAGATTGGTGACTTCGTTCCAGGAGTACTGGTTGATGATTGATTCGTACTCTGGGGTGATGTGACACGGACCCAACTCTGTTGTGAAAGCGTCAGAACATGCAAGCCTTTACTATTTTCCGCTTCGAAATTTGGCCAACCTTCGAAAAGCCCAATCAAAGAATCGCTTCCAGGGCCACCATTCAGCCACAGAGTCACTGGATCATTCTCGGGATCACGACGTGACTCAAAAAACCAAAAGAAGGTATGCGACTCTGGCGAAAGATCGACATATCCGGAGTATGATTTGACTCCAGGCGTCGTCTCACAAACGCCTTCGGTTCCTGGTTCTTTATACCTGATAGTGACATTGTTCGGAGTTTTTATCGATTTGACGCCAGTGGGTGCTTTCGGTAACTGCCTTCTTATCGTAGATGACCATTCATTCTCGGGCATAGCACAACTGAGTGCAGCCAGGGGCAATAAGAGCACCAACTGAGAGCCACGCATGGTGTTGTTCAATGCAAGAACAGACTTAATAACAGCTATACCTAGTTAAATGTCCTTGGAAATTAAAATCTATACATGCACAACAAGCCACTCGAGAAGTCCTCCAAGGAGAAGGGTCAGCAAAAGACCGATGGGTGGGGGATGTCAACCCCAGCCAGGGCTTTATATACTACATCGTTGCATGAGCGACAAAGTTTGAGAGAAGAGTCGCAGGCCCACATGGTGTGAGGGGAGAGAGATTCATATCCAGTGGATAGAAGATACCATGCTGGCGGAGATTAGCATGCCATGCAGCTTGCAGAAGACAAACACTATTGTGTGGAAACGAGGTTGTATCCCGCCGCCGTTTCCGGCCTGATCGGTGAGGCGTCAGTTGAGCAGCGCAGCATCTCCTCCAATAACCGAGGCGGAAAGGAATGACTGGGTAGGAAGAGGAGGGGGTGGATGGAGCCGAACCCTGCATGAGATATCCCGTGCTCAATTTGCCAATAATAGTGATAACACATTGTCTCGCTAGTGCTGTACCTTGGTACTTTTAGTGTCTTGGGTGTTTTGATTCCGTGCCTCACAGGACCTGAACCCAACCAGCCGTGCTTGATGGGTACTGTAACAGTTGACTGATCGAATCCGTGTCCGGAATGAAAGGCCATGGAGAAAGGATTGTGACTCAGTCAATGTGGTATCGGTGGCCTAACTTCCTTGGCGGGACAGGTATTGGATGATGGTGGAGAGCTATTTGTTGGCTACACAATGGCAGACGCTGTGGCTGTGAGTAAGATGATGCAGGGACCGGGATTGAACAGGATGATTCAAGTGCCCGGTGCGGGGGAAGAGGCCAAGAAAAAGACACAAAACAGGAGAAGATGTGCAGACCATCGTTGACACCAATAACAGGTGGAATGAGAAAAGAAGATAGAAGAGAGAGAGAGAGAGAGAAAATGAATGGATGACGGAGGGAGAGACAGACAAGACGGGAAGTGTGCCTGACCCCAAAGCACCTGCCTGATCGGGACTGGTATGCACGGGACCTCCTCTCCACCACATCTTGGATCTCCACTTGAGACAACAAACTGGCACAGACTGAATACCTGGAAGGTATACAGGCGTATTATCCGGTCCGCTCAAGATGCTGCGACTGAGCAAGTTTTGAAGGTATGAGGACGGTTTGTTCCACAACGTCCTATTAACTTGATCCCATCTGCAGGTGTCTGTTCTTTCATCCTAGCAGATAATCCTCTCCAGACATTGCCAGCTTCCACTGTATGGAGAGAAATATGAACCGATCGTACCGACTCAACAGATGTCACACAGTATTGACGGTGATAAGAAGATCCCTCCCAAGCGGTCAATGGGTGGAGTTCACTGCAAGGGTGATCGAGCAGCAGCAGCAGCAGCAGCACAGACATACCTGAAGAATGCCCAGCAAGGGTGGTCTACAAGAAGTCGAGATCCTCTTCAGTTCCATCGATCTACCTGCTCCCGTATTGACAATTGGCCGCTTGTCAGCCATACAGAGTTCAATCAACATAAGCTACTACAACTCTCCGACGAGGCTAAGTTTACCATAACCCGAGTAGCATGCGTTAGGTCATTCATTTTCTCATGTCGTACTTTTCGACTCTGTATGTACAAATAATGGGAACAATCGCCCCGTGCAAGGGGACAAATCAGGCACATGAAGTACATAAGAAATAAGCATCAACCGATCCGAGGTTCACAGAATTTCGAACCCGGTACATAAGAGCCCGCGAACGCCAAGCGCCCATTTCCCTTTGATGCATACAAATGTTGTAAAAGGGGCCTGTTTTAACAAATGGCCAAACAAAATCGCCAAGAGCAGTGCAGAAAGCAAATGAGTTCTAGATCATGGCACAAATATGAAATAATGTCGCAACGATGTTTCCAAGCCGCTTAAAGACTCAGGCCGAGTTCCGCATCGAGGTCGGCTGCGAAAGTGTTCATATCGTTCCGTGATGCCGCAGCGCGATCGTCGGCAAGCTGTCCGTCTCCCAAGCCGGTCAGACCAACGCCTGGTTTCTCGGTATCGAAACCCATGATGTCGGAGAGATTGTTCATGGTACCCAAGCCGAAGCCATAGTTCTTCCCATTACCATTCCCGGTATTCAAGCCATCATCGGGGGCAAGGAAGTCCGCACCGGCATCGTCAAAGTTAATCAAGGCATCGAAGTCGTTCTGGGTTACTTCCGCATCATTCGCCAGGTCCATGAGCTCACTGATGCTCAGCTCCGAATCGAAGTTGGGGATGGTGAAGGCATCCTGGTGATAACTGGGGTTGATGTTGCTAGTGCTCCCATTCTCGCTACCGTCGGAGGGTGGGGGCGTTGATGCGAATTCAGGACCGCTTTCCTTGGGAAGCTGATTGGCACGTCTTGCGCCATCAGATTTCGGATACGTCAAGTCAGGGATCTTCTGCGCGAGAGAGTCGGGGGGCGGGGTCAAAGTGTTGACACGTGCTGAGGTGTCAACTATGCTGTTCGTCCGTGCCTGTACATCTTGCGGTGCTACTGTAAGCTGAATTCCGGCCTTGCGAATGGCTGCCTCCAAAAACGACGTCGCGAAGTCTGCCGAAGCATAGATTTCTCTCAGACGTTGTAATATGCGCATGCACTGGTAGAACCGGTGAAGGCTGGTCATCCGAACGTTGTGGTCACTAGACTTGATATCGAGGAGATGAATAATCACAGCGGGAAGCAGGACCGTAACGCCAGTGGTAGGGAAATAGCGGGTCAGGTCTAGGCTGTGTAGATCCTGGGCAATGTTTGTAATTTCGATCGCAGCAAACCGCACCTTATTCCTAGAAATCTCCTGTAGTTCGGCGTCCATCGAAGGGAACGGGATCGCAGGTAGGACTTGAGGGCGATGAAGAGCGCTGGACGTGGTCAAATAAACCATCTTCAGGAGTGCACGATGAGAGTGAAGAACTTCCTGTGCCTCATTTAACTTTGAGGGCGCTGCGGGGGCGTAGCGTATCTCTGTCGGAAGGTGGGCCAGCCAGTCTTCCAGCTCCTGATCACAACGACGAACCTCGAAGGTCTCCGCTGCGGATTTCTTGGGTACCAACATCATGGTGGTTTCCATCGTTCCACCGAATTTGTGGCTTAGAACCGAATATTGAGCCGACAGAACATGGCTCACACAGAGACAAAGTTTGGCCTTCTCAATGAACATCAAGGCCAGCTCTCTCTGATGGCTCACGCTCTGAAGAATCTCCGAGTTGCCTACCATGCTCACAATTTCCGGCGAGAAAGGATGGAACTCGAAATCGTCAAGAGTCAACATCGGAACATCACAGTCATCGTCTTTCACGCGCATGGGACGTCTCATTCCCAAGGCGATCAGACGATCACGCGTATATGTGCTCCACCAGATCCGTTTCCACATCCGTTGGCGCCGGACATCCATACGGGAGTTGCCGGGGTCACGATGCAGGCCAATGGTATGTGCGAGGGACAAGCTTACACCCATCCAATGCCAGGTATCCTTCTGGTCATCAGGCGTCTCATACCAGTAGGTCATTAGCAGTAATGATTGGACGAGAGAAATTCGGTCAACTTCGTAGTCAAAATCATAGAGGAGTCGTGCACGCTGAAAGAAAGCTTTACGAGCCGCCTTTCTGGTGGGGTAGCCGGCAGCGTGGAGATGCTTCAAGTCGATAAAAGCTGTGCCGGCGAACATCACGGCTTGGAATAACAATAGGCTCATACGGCGGATGCCATCGTTTTGCACGATCGTCTGCAGGAAGTCTTCTAGGTCAAGGAGGGGCATGTAGGTGTGGACGTAGTGGATGTAACTTTTCAGCAATTCGTTGCGTAGTCCCACGTCGGGGACAGTCAAAGCTCCTTTCATGGACAAATAGTCGATGTCCTCTTTTTGCAGACGTGGCGGCAATCCGCGGATGTAGTCTGGTAAGACAACACCGCCAGACCTGGTATTGGCGAAGGAAGGGTCCAGCAGCTGTTGAATCTGCGAAGTCACATGGTGCAAAGGAAGCGTCGCTGGGACAGCGGGATTCGGGGCCATTCTTCTTCGATAGCGATCCCCGGAGCCAATTCTGTTCGCTTGGCTTTGATCTGTACAAGTGCGCATTAGCATCTTAACGAACATGATACAGTGGAGATGGGTCATTTGCCACGATCTCCGAGACTAATCGAGGGGGGATACGAACATAAAAGATGTGGCATATGCTGCCCCTGATCCAAATCTACAGAGCGCTGCGAGGGAGAAGCCGGGGCCATATCGGAAAGGCCATGACACTCGCTAAGTCGCCTGAACAGACTAGCCCCGTCATCGGGGATTTCTGCAGGGGATTGAGACAGCTGGTGAGGGTTTGCATTATCGACCTCAACACGTGATTTCCTGAACAGTGGCAACAAGGCGCGCTCGTGGTTAGCCGGCACTTCTGCGGAGGGAAAACGGAAGACATGTATTCGACGTAGACGAACTTTCTCCTCTTGCTCTCAGTGACAATGCACTCTACTTGGTCCAAACGGCAATTCGTGCAGGGCGAACCATTTTCGACCACATCACACCGCACTTTGCGAGCCCGGCAGCAGCAGCAGGCCTTGGATGCCCTCCGTTTTACAGGGCGGGCATTGGCGGGCAGACCGGCAGTGGAGGCTTTCCTCTTGGATTTGGCCTCGGTTTCCACGGTGGATTGAGGGGTGGGAGAAGTTGTTGATACAGCAGTGTTAGTCATTATGCAAAGCGTGAATTCAGTTGAACCGGATCATCCGTGAGTAGGCCAGCCTTTTGTTTTCGTATCAATCGTGGAAGAGGAATTGTAGAAAAACGGCGTGGAGAGGTATAGCGATAATCAGAGTAGACTGATAAATGCGACTTTCTTGGTAGATATGGAGGATTATAGGTAATAGGACAAAAATGGCGAGGGTAGGAGTAAGGAGTAAGTAGTAGGAGTTAGAACAAGAGAAAGGTGGAGGAAGAGGTATGAAGTAGGGAAAAGGAAATCCAGAACGTGATCCAACAGAGGTAAAAGTAACAAGAGTGGAGAGGGTTCCTTTTTTTATGTTCCTTTTTTTGTCTGTTTTTCTTTTTTTTTTTTAGAAATTATTTAAAATAAATTCATACAGGAATTTAAGTTAGAAAGAATCACTTTCCGCCGGAAGGGAGAGAGAGAGAGCGAAAGAGAAAAAGGAATCACAGGACCACGTTCCAATCTTTTCGTCCAAAGGGACGAAAATCGAGACAAGACCTGGGGCCGGGGAGGAGAATGTTTAAGTACGATTGAACTAGTGTCAGTAGCAGCAGCAAATGTCGCAAGTGCCTTTTCCAACCGTCAGTCAAAAAACCAGTCAGTCAGGAGGCGTTGGCGTTGGGGATGATGAGCCCCAGATCCACTCGCCATGGTCGCCTCCCCCAGACCAGAACCGTGGAATTCCGCCTAGAAAGTGGAAACCCAATGGCGGACGGTATGCTCCGTACTAGACTTTGAGACTAGGGGAAGGAAAAAAAGAGGACCTGACCCGGGTTAATCATCAGCATCATCATCATCATCGGGGTTGTCGTCGTCGTCGTCAAACCGCGCCGGGGGGTTTTAGTTGAGTAGTGAAAAAGACTCTTGCTACCTATTGTGGACTAGACTATACTCACTAGTCACGCTGGCCAGAAAAGAAGGCCGGCGCTAGTGCGGGTCTGTATTTACCTCAGACCGCATCGACTAGTCCCCTTTTGGGGGGGAGTTGGAGGCTTCAATTAGGAAAAAAGGAAAAAGCGGGTTCCAGTCGGAGTGGTGGGGGAATGGAAATAATAATTAGAATTTAATAATAATAATAATAATAATAATACCTATGGATGAAAAAGACACAATCAGATTACGGGTGTCTTTTTGAGCCAGTCGTTGCGCATTGCTTACTGTACAGAACACCCCCACTGGAGACACCAACGACCATTCAGAAACCCATGACTATTTGTTAAGATCCACTACCAAACGCAGGACCCCCTCCTCCTCCGACCCAAACAAGTTTAGTGAAATACTTACTAAGTATTTAGTGGTTCCCACCCAGTTCCTCAGCTTCCGTTCCACAGCCGGTTTCTTTCTCAGTGTTAGTACTTACCAGTAAGTAGATAGCAGTCTACCCATTTCCAGTCAAGTGAACCCAACTCCCGTGCCCTTACTCCGTATTTTCCGTCCTCTTAGCCCGTCCCCCCTCCCTCTCTTCCTCCTCTTCCCCACCACTACTAAGGAGTAGCAACGGACCCAGAAGGCGATGGCAGTTTTCCATACCCGATTGAGAGGTGGTTGTCTCCATCGGCCCGGTCACGTTACTGGCCCTGTCCGCCACAACCAGTCATCGGCAACTTGGCCACCACCGGAGGGGACCGGGAGCAAATTCAAGGTCCTGCCATTGGTCTGAACTAAACGTTGCTATCCCCAATTTCCCATGAGACAAGACAAAGACTCTTGGAAACCTTTCCTCATCGGGTGTTTACAGTGAGATTTTTCTTTTCTTTTCTTTTCTTTTTTTTTTTTTTGGTAGAATATTCCTTCGCGACTACTTTTGACCCTGGGACATCCTTTAAACTGTCATGGCGCTATTCTTCCGTGCAGGGATGCAGCCACGGGGCGGTATACATACGGAGTAGTGCGGTGACATTTCCGGAGTCAGTTAGTTAGCTGAACAAACACACACACACACCAAGGGAGGATGCGTCATATTTGGTGTCGGAAAAGATTCCGGCTCTTGTGACTTCTTTTGCTTGCATGCACTCGCAACTCTGGACTGGAGAAGCACGGCGTCTCAGAAACTCGGGTCTGCTTCCGTCGGCTTCCCTTTCATTGCCCCCTTTTACGTCAGTCAGTCAGTCAGTCAGGTTGGCTCGAAAATAGTGATTATTACCAGAATGTAAATCATTCGGCTCTTTGTCTCTAATAAGATTTTCTTTCCCGCCGGATCCGTATTGCAAAGCGTAAGTATACTACTGTGTGTTCTTTGATCGGGGATCGGCCCCTGCGGTACGGAGTACACATCACGATCTCCCTTTTGCTGAACAGCCGAGTATGGGTCAGCCAGCCAGATACCACGGAACCGAGGCCCGTAAGCGCTCCGTTTAGATTATCCCGTATGCTCTCTAGTTATCTACCATTCCTTTTGTGTAATATACTGTGCGCGTATGGTGATCTCGGACTAGGGTGGATTCTTCTGCGCTATCGGAGCCTACCTCGATGATCGTTATGATAAGACACACACACACACACATACATACACACATGCACAGCGGTCCTCTTCACTTACAAATTCATTACCTTGATGGATTGTCGTCTCCTTGCTTGGATCGCGCTGAGGAAAACCCTCTACGTATCAGTCAGTAGTTAGCCATTGTCACAACACAAATATTCGTTAAATAGAATGACTTGGAAAAAATGCAGCCTGCAGCTTGTTTGCACTCGGTATTCCGATGACCCATCCAGTGCGGACGGTGCAGATGTCATGCGGTCTCGAAGCCGGAGGCAGAGAGGACTAAGTCTTGAATTTGGTGGAGAGGGAGTGGACTTATGACGATCATGCACATATCTTTTCCCCCTGTTGAAACTTAGTAAGTTACATTGTAGTACAGCAGGGCCTTTTTAGGGAAAGGAGGCCAACTAACAAGGTATCATTGCCAATGCATCAGGAATTAATAATGGACCAAGTAGTTGTCGCTGGCCTACAGCATCCAGACCTGGGAGAGACTAAGCCCAGTCGCCAGGCGCTATGCAGCATGAGGGATAGGAGCAGGGCAGGCCCGCCCGCCAGCTGCCCAATGTAGGATCGCAGCCGATCCCGCATGCCGATGGAGGGGCGAATCGTTGGGCCGGACCAAACCTGGGACGACACTGGGAGTTGGGAACGGTATCCTGCGGTTTAGTTCGTTCGGGGGATTAATTATTTGGACACAGAATTTCAATAAATGCGGTCACTGTCTGGGAGACCCACTGAAACTAGGAACTGGAGAAAAGCGGGAGTCCTTGAATTCGGCTCGCCCGCCGCATCGAGACCTAGTCCTCTCCGGATGAGTCGTTTTAGATCCTTACAGTGGCCCTCCTTAAGCATTGAAAAGATATCATTATTGAAGAAAAAGTTACGAAAATGATAGTATGACAATAATATGCAAACATCGTCAACAGGAGCAACCCGACATTTAGTTCTGGATGGGTCGTGAAATAGTGCTGGTCACAGACTGGGGCAAAATATCGCGCGGGTGGATCGGCCCCAAATTCTTGATGCTGCTGGCGCTGCTGCTACACACACACACACACACACACACACACACATTGTGCATGCGAGTTGTCAGTCAGAATTCAAAGGAACAGCAAAACGAATCGTCGCAGCAATGGGGTGCAAAGCACACCATGCTCTAGACCTGGCCACTAGGCTTTACGGATGAATAATATTAATCATCATTCAAACCCTGCGTGAATTATTACCCCTGCAATGTGATCTCCCCAAATCATATTCATGGAAAGAGTATCAGCAACAAGCTCATCCACGTGATAGAGGGTCCGATGTCACGCTTAATAGTGCCGACAACCGGAGGAGACGAACCCTCTCGCAAGGTAGCAAAGAATGTTCCGTTGGCGCTGTCCAATAGTTCCGTCGGAAATTGCGAGCCGTAACGGCCCAGAATCTGAGCGGGTGACCTGTGAGCTCGCTCCCCCAGACGGGATCATATTATCTAGCTGGCGCCCGAGTGGAGCATTGGAGGGACCAGCAGACTACTGCGTAGTAGTGTGTACGTATTGCCAAAGGCTATTTGTGGCTTGAGAAGAGGTCGGGGGAGCAGCGAGAATCGGAGGAAAGAGCTCGGTACCCCACAAGTAGAGAGAAAGGATGGCGCACTGGGGTAGAACCAGGCACCTATGATGAGCTTAGAGCCTTCCGGTTCCCTCCAGGTGGATAGACCAGATAGCTCGCTTTCTGTTTCATGTACAGTGTCGTAATGAAGGGTGGCATGAAAGGGCGGTTCCTTGCTGTCAATGTGTGCCATCACAACATGCTGCATGCCACTACTGTGAGAAAAAGCCCTACACTTATATGTGATTGGGTCAGCTCGTTGTAGTCAATCAGTTCATGCCTCAATTCCTGATAAAGAGTGAGCAAGGCACCAGCACTACAACTACTTAGTTATCTTAGACCTTCCTATTTCAGAAGTTCTAGCGTTATAGTTAGTTTGTCCAATTTCACATGAATATTCTGTGCTCACCCTTGGGGGGAGCATGCAACCCTTTCTCGCAAGCAGTACTACTAGAAGGTAAAACAACGAGATTTTCATGCCGTAATTAGGGATTGATTGACTGGACCACGATGAGAATACGGGGGGACCCAGCAGTGGCTTAGTAGTACTTAGTAAGTAGTATAGGTAGTAATTTGTGGGGGAAAAACGAACCAACGCCCAAGCGGTGGTGATTGGTCCGTGTGGATAATCTCCGACCATCACGAGGGAATTCCCCCACACCAATCAGTGACATTTGAGCGGATTCCCATGTGGGACTCCCACAGCTGACTAACCGTCGGCTGGAGGACGATTGGCCACCAATCATAAATCGCGTAATGCTCCCCGAATTGGACACAGAAACGTGGAGTTGCTCCCGATCGGGGAAAGACCGGGATTTTCTCGTTTTTCCCTGGACTGGCGAAATGGAGCTGTGACGGTACCGGTCGTTTTACTTGAAGTCGGTAGCCTTAGCTTTTTTCGTGTCTGGGGCAAGTTACGTATCTTCCCCAGTCATCAGCTGCCATTAATAGTAAGGGGCATGGAATTGGGATTGGGTCAACTTCTCGACCCCAGAGCCGAATTTCGCTTGATCCATCTATTGCGGGCGATCGAACCTTCCAGCTCCAGTTTCTCCAGCCAACATTCCCGCCTTTGCCCCAGCTTCATTTACCCCCTTTTTAAATTCTCGGACTGTTCCGTGCTATCTTTTCAGAATTAACCCGGGGAGGCCGGGGAGCTGACTTCTTCTCCCAGATTGATAGATAGACAGGAACCTGATCCCTCGCATTCCTCTTCCCCTTACCTATGATATCATATCATGCGCGCCTCTACTACTATCTACTATCCTTGCCTACTTACTATCACTAGTTCGGTTGGACATCCATCCTGTACGTAATTGGTGGATAGACTGAAGGTGCAACACCCGCACACTTTCCCTTGTATCCTATAGAAAGTGAGTAGATGTCTTTCCACCATGGAATCACAGATAGATACATACTCAGCCACAGTGGCACGCTCCCCCGCTACTTACTCGCCATCCAGCGGATAACCCCAGATCCGGGGGGTGGGCAGCCTAGGAGAGTCTTGCCTGTTTCGGTAATCATGCCTATCAAGGAAGGATACCTCGATAAGCGACCTCACCCGTACTAGAGTACGACTGAGGGATATAATCACATACCAATCCCATGACTCATTCTATAATTCTGTACGAAGTATCCCAGTCCAGCCGTTCAACTTGAGCAAGGGGGTAGCAGATACATTAACTGCCGCAGTCGGTCCCTCTATGTACGCACTCGGACATCTTGCCGAGAGCAAGCTTGAGCTCGGACATGGCAATCCGAGAGCCATGGCCCTGCTTGCCACCCCACGTTCTTTCATGTCTACTGCAAGCCACCAGCGGTAACCCGATGGACGGGAGAGGGGAGAAGAGGGGAGAGAAGGCTGGGTAAACTCACAGGCGGAATAAAGGAATCACCACGACGGAAATGAAGTCATACCGTGCATGGCTAACAAGGTTTAGGCGAGTCCGAGAGAGGTCCGTGTCAGAAGACTTGCGCTGCACGAGGTGGGCCTGACAGATGGAGAAGGAGAGCTGTCGCATGCCCATCCTGCTAGTACTGATCTGGTCCCGGCTATGGGTGTGAATATTTGATCCCTTGAGAAATTGTTGCAGGACTTGACTCATGGACTGCTCAGAAATCCCCGCATGACTTTGAAAAAAAAAAAAAAAAAATTGTGATGGCCATTGAAGCTAGTAGTCGATGAATTGCGGACATTTAGTGTTGGTCTGTCAATTTTATGAAGGATGCGGTGCAGATCGCGGGGTAACCCCGCCAGATGATAGCAGGATCCAGGTTGTAGCTAATGAACAGAATACTACTATTTCTCCGGTATATTTCCGTCCAAGCAACTGATGTTTTACATGCTTTGAGATTATTGGCAGCATTCTCGTATACTGTTGAATGATTAGCTGATGGCTACTACTTACTCATTAATCCTATAAGCGAGTTGAGATATATATTCAGTTCCCGACGCTTGGCGTACAGACAGAGTGAACTTAGTAACGTGGCATAAGGAATTGAACCCCTCACTCTAGCAGCCATGAGCACATCCAAGTACTAATACCGGCCTAGTCTTAGTGCATACTACCTGTATTTCTGCTAGTGACTTTCTGTACGCGAAGGAGACAAGGCCATAAAGAACTAGATGTAGTAAGAGAAGGATGTTTTCGAGAGAATCAAGTATGAGTTCGCTCATCCATCCATTCATCGTCAGCCTTATCCACTACCAAGTGCTTGTGCTTACGACTAATCTTCCCAAAAATACATATACACTGTTATATAATATTTACCTTCTGCATGCCAGAAATGAAGAGCTTACTATATTGACTGGTAGTTCGGCCAAGTTGTGACATGTTATTGGATAGTGGTCATACTGAACTATATGTAAATATACTCCAGGGTTGAACTAGCGCTCTTTACTGATGGGTGACTTCCAGCTTCCCTAGGTAAGCTCATGGAATGTCCGACAGTTTACAAATATGTAATCATCCATATATATACATATATATACATGTGTGTCTGTATGTGTGTAGGATTGTCTGGTGCTATAATAATCACCCTGAATAGTAACCCATATACATATACACATATACATATTAGATAGTTGAAGGCTGGCCCTTCATCAGACGACTATGCATAAGATATAGTGGACTAGAGTCCTACAGCCACCAAAGACTACAGTGGGGAAACATTTTATTCGGACATATATTCGATGCCAGAGGAAAAGGTAACTAGATAGCTCAAGGAAGGTTATAGAGGCAGTTCTTGGAATTTACCAACAGTCAGATCTCTCATGTCCTTCTCATATTCTTCACTTTCTTTCGAGTTCTCCATAGCATTGTACGCTTATCTACAATTTCTTCTCTAACACCCCGCGCAGTGTCACCTTTACAAGCCTCCGTAATACTCACTTACTCCCTTTACACTTCCGACTTTCTGTTATCTATTTCTTGTCCATTGCTCCTGTGGACTTTCGGCCATAGTGCGTCGCTCCAAACCAGTCGGGTCTGACGACACGATGTATCAGTGATGCTAATTTTGGTTTGAGCAGAACCTCTGCAGACTAGAGATTAAATAGCGACTCCAGTAGAGACTTAGAAATTGAAATTGAGGACCGTGATAATAAAAGCAAATTATGCGAGGGTGCTTTCATAAATGAAAGTCATCTGCCCCAGAACGTGATCTAGCCCTGAATGAGAGCTTCGACATTTGTCAGATTCGACAGAAACAGTACGATAATGGCACCCAGTAAAGGCTTGATAAATCTCGAATGTGTTGGGATATGTAGATAAGCTCCGTGACTTTCAAGCTGCGTCAAAAAAAAAAAAAAAAAAAAAAAAAAAAAAAAAAAAAAAAAAAAAAAAAAAAAAAAAAAAAAAAAAAAAAAAAAAAAAAAAAAAAAAAAAAAAA
>NW_020292042.1:1344411-1363201 GCF_003184925.1 Aspergillus vadensis CBS 113365 | reverse complement strand
AAAAAAAAAAAAAAAAAAAAAAAAAAAAAAAAAAAAAAAAAAAAAAAAAAAAAAAAAAAAACAATAACAATAAGTAATATATATCAAAGTAAGTGTACAAAGTATCCCGGAAATATCGAATTCGTTTTTACTGACTTGACTCGATTATAATTAGGTGTTTAAAGAAACTGCATGAGTCAGAGCACATAAACAGCCTTCTCCAAGAAATGGCTCAATAAGATCCAGCATCAATAAAGTGATTAGGTGAGGATGATTAGATGAGGGCACCTGCCCTGAATTGTTAACTCAGATCTGATAATATATTCCTATACCGAAGGTGAAGGAGCATCACAAGTAGTTGGTAGTAATAGCCACAAACAAACAGGGTAAAAGAAGTTAGACACGCTGTCAAACATAGTCAAGTATTATCTCATTAGTAGCAAAGATTACCTATACGCTTTAAGCATATTTACATCCTCAATATACAATTCCTGTTCAGTTTATAATTGAAAATGAGACTTGGGCAATGGCCTCTTCTACATCAGTATCTGTACCTTATTGGGACAGGGTAGAATGTGAATTAGGCACTTACACCATTTACATTGATTTCTAGGTCTTTTCTGAGCCTAGATACCATCTCATACATCAGGATAAAAGGATCACCACTTCCACAATAACTCCAGCAAGCTCTTACGCATAATACCTGAGCATTAGCAACCACTATTTCCCCAACAAAATATCACACATCCAACCGTATAATGCGTACAAAATTCAAAGCATCTCACCAGAGGTTGAGATCTATTTCCACTGCACTGGATTAACATCAATCTGTTGCCAGTATATGATATCCAAGGTTTCAAGTTTCAGGATGAAATACCAGATAAATCAATATTCTGCTATGTGCTTATACCTTCTCTAGTATACCAAAATCAAGGCTTTCAACACAAGAAGTAAGTTTATTCTCAGCATATAGAGAAATGGGTACCGATAATGGGTAGAAGATGTCAAAGATGCTCCCTAAAGTATAAGTCTATGTTATTTTGATATCTGTACCTCCATCCAATAAATGAACTCGATACTTATGTCAATTGTTCAGGGAACCGACCACCTGCAAGACTCATTTTCAATCATTGCTAATATAACGCGCTGAATAATGCTAATAACTCGAAACAGCCTTATTGACTCTCTCCTATGGAGTCTATGCCTCTAACAATCTTCCTATGATTGATGCACAGCGGGAGACAGCGACTGAGTGGAAGTAGAGCGGAAGTATAAGTAAGCTGTGCGGGATACAGCTAAGTACTTGAGCAGAAAGCTATCCTCTTAAATCATGCAAAGGTCTGCTACGGAACAATTGTGCAAGGGTCCCACCCGAGAGAAGTTTGATTGAGAATAGCAACAAGCTATATACATCTTGTAGAGCCAAACTGCCCTCCAAGCAAGGATCAATAATGTTTGACAATTGTAGCAGTACGGGCATTACTGCTACATCTTTCTCTGCTCTGGCATCTAGACTTGTGCAACTACCTAAGGATTATACCAAGCAGCCCGCTCCTTCCAAGTAATATATTTGGGCCTCGGCTAGTACGTCGCCTAAGTTGGCTGTTACACTAGCCTCCAACAAACTTTCTCGAAGTTGTGTGTATTTGGGGGGTGTAGTATATAAAGTGAATCACTTACATTAATACTGGTATGGTCTTATCCATTGTGACGGATAAAATACGCATACACACATAGTTATCTAAACATATTGTAGGCTAGTGCCGTGTAAGGCAAAAAGAGAGAGGAAACTTGTGGAAGCCAAACCTGTTCACCACAGTATAACAGAAAAAGAGTAGTACTGCTACCTCAAGACACGTGCTATCTGAGGCTCAACCGTCGTTTGTGTGGTTGACTATGTACCGTCATGCTTAGGGTTTTGCTTAGATGGCGCCAATCTTTCACTTTTGACTAATTGTGGCACGATCGAGATCGACTGCAGCGCTATATACGGAATTATTAGATGCCCCATCTTCCCCCCACCGGCTCGATCGAAATTACGCCACAGTCCCATCGAGATCAGTCACCCAGGATTCTTCCCCCCTTTTGGAGTCTACAACTGCCTAGTAGTTATCTGTTATACAGTGGTCTTTAATTTAGTATCCTCTTATAAAACACCGTATAATCCACATAGATATTCCATATGAAGGAATCACCAGTCAAGGCGTTTAGTAACAGTATCAGATCCACTGCCAAAACTAGATCTGGATTATTTTTTCCGCCTATCTATCCTATAGACGACTAGTAGATATATTTCCCGCAGTGGTGGTGGTGGTGGTGGTGGTGGTGGTGGTGGTGCATGACTCACGTACTTGCGCAGATCGTCCATATGGTTACGATACTGTATACTCCTACCTACCAATGTGCTTTGTGGACTAGCCAGAGGTGGGTATTATTGCGATTGTGCCCCTCGTTGCTCGGAAATTGATTTAAATTCCAAGTCCCCCCTCATTTTTCTTCGTTGGCTTTCAAAATCATCTAAACATCTTTCTCTCTCATCCTCTTTTCTTTCCCCCTTCTTCGCGTTTCAAATCTACTTCTACCAATTTCTTCAAACATTTCCTGATCAAATTCTGCCGAAATGGTTGTCTATGCTATCGAGACGTATGTTTTTCTGATTCCTTTGCATTTACCTTCCTCCCTATACTACTGTCTTTCAGGAATCAAAATATTAACTTCATTATTCTTAGGCCTGCTGAATTCACCGAGAAGGCCATCAACTCTAAGAAGCAAGTCACAGTCATGTTCTTCAGGGAACGGTCCCCTCCTTGCAAGATGATGCGCCTTGCTTTCCAGAAGCTCAGCGAGGACTACCCGTCCATCGAATTCTGCAATGTAGATGTTGACGACCTTGACCAACTCACTGCCGATTGGGGTGTTACTTCATTTCCTACTTTCCTCTTCTTCAAAGACGGTGCACAACTCAATAACTTCACTGTCTGTGGTGCCCTCACCTCGAACATTGTTAATGTTCTCGAAGACATGTCTCAAAGTGATGATGAACAGGTATAAGACTACAAATGAATACCAGCCTTAGAGAATTTTTATTCTTTTGTTTATTATTGTTTATTATGATTTCCCCCCCCAATTACTAGAGCTCCACATTCCACTGCCTCTTTTATCCCCCCTTAACGCAATGGCTATTTGGACTTTGTGCATCACTATATAGTAACTCTCTATAGCTAGGATATACAGATCTAGCCCTATCATGTAACTGACTTTTACAAAGAACATCTTATCTGAGTACCTCTCGGAGACCAGTATTTATTCTATCATTTTGAATTGCTGTAGTCCTTTACTATCTTACTTTAGGACCTCATTCTTAGTATGAGGGCCGTTAGTGCCCATGGAGCTGGCATTAGGAGGGTGTTCTGAAGGTGTCCTGAAAAGCCACCTTTAGAGTAGTCTCAAAAATAGACATGGAATATGGTCTTGGAGATATCATGAATGGAAGGCAGTATAAAGTAGATGTGAGTGCGTGGCAGTATTTCTGTAGTATTCTGCAAATCTCAAACACTATACGGGGCTGATCCTTTTTGATGAATTAAAGTCCTAAAGTCCGGCCAGGTGTAGTATCCACTTCAAGGCCACCGTTGGATAATGCATGTGTCGACAATTACTTCTCAAGAGCGTACTGTAATAAAAATTTGAAGGGCTATCATAAAAGCATAAACACGTTACATCGATAAATCCGTCATTCATTGATCAAAACCAGTCCGTGGGTTCCATGGCATGCAGCCAAAAACGCCGTCTCGGAGATATCTCAACCAGGAATAGTATGTGCCCAGCCAACAACCATACCAATATACAATAAGCAAATAATCCAGCCAATATCAAGGAAGTTGCAGAAAATCACGAAGAGGGAATCAAAAGCAAGGGAAGAAAAGAAAGAAAACATTATCGTCAAGCAGAAAGAGAGTGCACGCTTTAAGCACCACCACGGCCCATTCGTTCAATGGATCCCATGATACCACTGCGCCCGGGTGTGGGGAGGGCGATCCCGGATTTACTGCCGCTGTTGCCTCGAGCATGTCTGTTGCCCACTGCTCCGATCTTAGGGATTCTCTTTTCGCCATTACTCGAGGTGGTACTTGGAGGACGAATGCCACTTGAGGCGCTGCCACGGCTAACGCTCCTCTGGAAGCTCTCAGTGGGAGGCTCCGGGGCAGCAAACACTGGCTCTGGCGACTCAAGCTCTCTGGTGGTCAAAGGCTGGGAGGCGCTCTGTGCTGGGGGTTGATCCTGTTGGATTGCCAACCATTCATCCACAGCTGCCACCAATTCGCCTTTCTCTGCTCGCTCCTGCTTCAGCTCCGCGTGCAGGCGCTCGTTGTCTTCTTTCAGTGCCGTCATTTCCTGCTGCAATCCCTTGATCTGTGCCTCCATCACACGCTTTTCTGCTTCGTGCTCCTCCCGCTCCTGTGCGAACAGACTAGGGTCGACTCGTGGGGTCTCTGACACGGCAGCATCTCGCTCTATTCTCAGTCGCTCATTCTCTTCGTTGGCAGCCGTCAGCTTATTCTCGGCTTCACGCACGCGTTTTTCCCAGCGAGCTTCGTAACTCTTCTTCAATGCAGCGACCTTGGTTTCGTGCTTGCTCTTGTAAAGCGTATGAAGCTCACGTGCAACTTTCTCCACGGCGTCTTGTACTTCTTTGGCAGTGTCTTCGGACGTCTTGGTGCGAGACGTATTTTCAGAGGTTGCGTTCCCAGCGGAGGCAGACTGGAGAGCCGAAGCCAACTGACTCTCCAGTTCGACCACTCGGCCCTCCAACTGCTCCCTAGACTTCTCTGCCTCATCCACCTTCCTCGCCAATCGTTCTTTCTCTTGCTCACCCTCGACAATTTCTGCTCTCACTTCTCTAAGGATAGCTTCCATTTCTTGGCCCCTTCGCTGCCACTCAGCTTGCTCAAATTCCAGAGATTCCTTGCGCGCAACTTCGTTACGGACTTCTTCTAGAGCCTCCCCCACGCGGCGCTCTGCATCTGCAACTGCCTGCTTGAGACTGGCAACCTCTGCCTCCTTTCCGCTGAGAGTGGCCTTGAGGGAAGAGATCTCGGAGAGGAAGCCGGATTTCAAAGTCTCAAGCTCCCGGGGGGTGACCGTTGGAATTGATCGAGGAGTAGGCACGGAAGGGATATCAAAGTCCAGAAGGGAAGCCTTTGCAGGTGATCTTACGGAGTCTCTGGCGGTCCTCAAGGGAGATCGGCGGGAAGGAGAGTAGCGCTCATTCTGTATACTATAACGCTGACGGGGGTAAATGCTTGGCTGATCGGTCAAATCAAGCAGATTAGGCGTATCATGTATGCTTCTTGATTCTCGCTTCCGTGGTGCAGGGGATGCAAGAGGGGTTCCCATGTTGTTGAGAATGCTTCGTCGAGGCGACCTCCTTGCGGGGGAAGGACTGGCCAGTTCCGCGTCACCCAGATGAGGTCGTGATGTCTTGTAAGGCGAATCATTTCGAAGTTGTGCGAAAGTGGTCATATCTGGAATGGCGGAGAATGTGCTGAGGCGTGTCTCATCCATAGATTCGTTGGAGTCATCCGTCATAGCGTCGTCTGCTTCCTGCAAGTCAAGGTGTTCATCCATTCCTTGGGAGCTGTCCTTGTCATTCTCATGGAGGACAGTGCTCATGCCTTCGTTGTTATTTTCCTCCACCATGCTATTCACAACTTCCTGGCCAGCACCTTCCACCAGGTCGTGATCAGCAACGAATTCAACGTCCTCGTCAGCGTAAACATTGATATCTGGAGAGCCCCTCGGACCAGTACCCTTCTTGTATCTATCATTTGGGGTCTCATCACCATCCGTACCGTCAGGGACTTGCTCGTAGGAGCGCTTTCTAGGCGTCATGGAGTGGTCACCGATGCCCCCTGAAGACAAGTGCCGATTGAGGGCCCGCAGTCTCTGAAAGTCCACAGTCTCTTCTCTTGCATTAAACTGGAACGGCGAGCTAGGTGCCGGCATCACTGATTCAATATCCTCGTTATCCATTCCCTGGTCATCGTGCGACTCGTAGACATCGTGCTCAGGGATAGGATCTTCTTCTTGGAATTCTGTAGACACTTTGAAGGGGCTCGATAAGGGATCCTCAGGCGCATCCATATCGTCCTCCTCTACAGCGAAAGCAGGTTTCCCATAGCTCGGCGAGAAGGCTCGAGAGTTCTGGCGCGAGGGTGTCAAAGAGGATAACGGGGTAGACATGATGACGGTGGGTAGAGTATCTCTCTTGAGGGAGGCGAGATTGAAAATCTCGATAGTGTGGACTAGCGTCCCAGCACCAATCGATGGGAATGGGTATGGAGCAGTCCCAGAGCTCGTGTGGAGGGACAACAATGCGGAGTTTGTGATGGGGTTCGAGGCGGCGTTTATTATGATGATGATTATTTTTGGGTCGTTGCCAGGATGTCGCGGTAAACAAAACTAACCCTAATGGGGCCTAGCGTTGCGTTAGTGAGGCGGTGGTAACCGGCAAAAGCCCTGGATATCTCACCGCCCTGCGATGGGGGGCAGCCAAACTCGTCCTACCGCCTTTGTTTGCATCATCGACAGTGACTACAGGACCCCAGACGTACGCGATGTTAACGGCTGTGTAGGTTTGATCGAGTTTATATGTAGTAAATGATTTGGTATTATTCGTTCTATATACAGTGATAGACTCCGGGACACCTTTTGAGCGCTAGAATGCAGCACAGCGAATCATGAACATTTTCGATAACAACAGTACCATGGTATCATAGTATGCAAGAAAGAACGCATAGCTCTCACGCAGATAAGTCTCATGAATGAGTCCTACCGTTGCCTTCAGACAGTAGTCCTCCTATACATGGCCAGTCCCATCGCCATCAACGTCTGTCACAATGATATGGACGGTCTCATCTTTGACTGGCGTAGCATGAGACGCGTAGTGGCAATGCGCAGCTGGCTGAACCGTGATAGAGGCATGTTTCTTTTGTTCAATGAAGAAGAGCTGCACAGCGCCGATGGCTGCGACAAAAGTGCTTCCCCACCAGGCCAGGGCCGTAAAATCGATCTTGGAACCCGTACTATATAAGAAGCCTGCAATCGGTGGAGCCATCGTGCGTGAGAAGGCGCCGGCCGAGGCCGCGAGTCCATTGATCTTGCCGAGAACGGAATCGGAGGGGCTGGCCTGTTTGATGAGAATCAGAAGGACGGGGTAATCGATGATCGAGAGGATGTTGCGGACAACCAAGCAGGTGTAGATGCCGAAGATCACATGTTGGCTAGGAACGAAGATAAGGAAGGGTACGATAAAATAGGCTAGCGGATGAAGAATGGTGACGACAACAAAGAGCCTCCAGACACCCAGGCGCTGAGCCAGGAAAGGGAAGATAAGGCTCTGGATGACAAGTGCAATTATGCCATCACTTGACATGATCAATCCAACGGTTCGAGTTGAGAGGCCGACCCCACCCGGAAAACGGAAGGCCGAATTTGACGACATGGCTATGCTGCTGGCATTCTTATCTTGCAAGAAAATGGGCAACAAATGGTCATACGTCATCGAATGGTAAGTGAAGATTGCCAAGGCGATGATAAGCATGGTCACTCGCCATGTGAAGATAGTCGGCTTTTGCGGAGTGGATTCAAGCTTCGAGCCATCGGCGTACACTGTCCAATCTTCATCTTCATGGAGATGGACTTGGTTGAAAGTACCGTAGGACTCTGCACGTAAATCTGCGCCTGCGTTGGCGGTAGCCCCTGCAGTTGCAAGTAGAGGGCGCTCCACGGAAGGATAATCCAGGTCATCTGGCCGACTGCATGGTTGCATATCAGGATGCGTCTCCTCGAGTAAGATCCAGCTGGAGATGATGCTGCAGAGAAGTAATCCGGAGCAGACGATATTAGGCAGAAGGTAAGGGAATTTGCCAAATAGGCCATTCATGGAGAACAAGGAGGGGAAACCTTCAGCAGGCTTTGCCAGCAAACCTCCAATCGCTAGTGGATGAAGACATTAACACCTGTGTTCATTTGTACCTTAAGAGTTTCCATTCCAACACACGTACCTGGCCCGATAATCGTACCGATTGACCACACGAAAGGCATCACAGCGTAAGCGCGGGCTATAGGTGCGCACAGTCAGCAGCCGCTCCAACTAACAGTTACCGCCACGATTAGGGAATACGAGGATCTTCTTACGTTCATGCTCTGGATTCTTGACCAATTCACCGACCATAGTCTGGATCACACCGATGTTCCCGTTTAGAATTCCACCGAGGGCCCGTCCGAAGAGGGCCACCCAGAAATTCGAGGCGAATCCCACGATGAGGAGGGATAGCATCGTGCCAAAACAGCCGGAGATGAGAACAGGTTTGCGGCCGACACGGTCTGAAAGACCGCCCCAAAACATGCCGGTGAGGGCTTCACAGAGGGAGAATGCAGAGACGAGGATACCGGCATAGAAAGAAGCGCTGTTGGTATCAGCCACATTGAAGTCCCTGACCATTACCCATGAGTATGGAAAAATGGAAGTCAAGGCAATTGGCTCGGCGACGCGGCATATTGCTACCCAGGACCAGACGTTAGCATAGCAAAGACAGCAAAAAGACAAGGAATCTGCATACATAGAAGGAAGAGCTGAACGGTGGGAAACTTATGGTCCGAGGCGGTTGGTCTTTGCTGCAGTGTTAATACCATCTTCTGTACAAAAAACCAAGTCTCTTACGGCAAGCCCTCCGCAAAACAATAGAATCCTTGCTACCGATCCTCCTCTTGGAGTGTCCTTGTTTGCCTCTAATTTAGGAAGTGCAGATCGAAAATAATGGAAAGTGCCGAACGCAAAGAACACCACACAACTGTCGATAAACTTGTATCGAGTTCGTTCTCGTTCTGACGATACCACTGAGTGCTTTCGCTCTTTTTTTCAGGAAAGGGGAAGGTAACGCAGTAGCAGGATGAGGAGGTGTAGAGACGGGAGGATGCAAAGAGATCGGCAGCCAAATTGTCTCAGCTTGAAGAAAGAGCAGCAGATTAAAGAGCGAAAGAAAGAGCGGGAAGCTGGGAAGAAGAAAGAAAGGGAACGGCAATAAAAAGGGCGACGGTGGAGAAGTGGAGACAGTGAAAAAGCAGGTGGACTGGTTCTCGGAACCAAATGGTAGTCATGATTTTCTTGCAGAAGAGACAGAGAGGGATTTGAGTGTGTGGGTGTATGAAGTAAGGTACACAACAACGAGAGCAGCGGGTGCCACCTGACAGCACGTTCGTCCAAGTGATGCGGTTCCAGGGTCAATTCCGCGGTCGAATTGTATGGAACCCCCCTTCTTATCCGACTTTCTTGATTTGCCAACCAAACTTTCGCTCGTTGCAAAATTTTCAGCTTTCCAGTAAGCGGTGCTCTTTTCCCGCCAGGGAACATTGGCTTTTCTATAAGGGCGCATAGTACACAGAATCTGTTGTATCACCGGCACAATTTAGGTTCAGTCGAGCCCCAGGGGCCGGAACTGCAACCGGACTTTCCTTTGATGTCCACATACATGCCAGTATCCATAGACGGCTGTCATATTCTTTTTTTTTTACCAGTAATAGTATACGGGGAGGGGGGATGGATGGTGCTACATTCCTTAAGTAGGGACTGGTTTCCGGCTTCCGAGGGCATGAAAGTTTGCAGGTGGCGAGCATGCCGGTTAATCACACAGATGGTATGTTAGTGTGTGCAGCATCGAAAGCATTAAATGAATTTATAAATTAGAGTAACATTTATCCCTGCAATCCCCAGGGACATGGATATTCTTGTAGTTACTACGTCCGTAGTCTCTGATTATAGTTGTTTAGTGAGTTGTGACTAAAAAAACCACTAACTGATTGCGTATCCACTGCTGGGCCACTTCATCCCGGGGCGCCCCGCAACCCCGACAAGCAGCAAATACGTACGCCAATCACACCCCATCTTCCCCCTCGATTTCGATGAATTGATAACCTACTTTAGACACTAAGTACAGGTGCCAAATACAGCTAGGTTAACCATCTGGCTTCTGTCAGACTTGAAGATCGCCTTCCGCTATCCGGAAGTTGCTACTCACTCATCGTTATTTGACTGAATCCGGTTATGTTGCCTGGAACAAGACAGAACTTCATTTGAAGACCTCGGACAGGCCAGCCACAGTGCATGGACTTGGGTGGAGTACTAGATCGGCATAATGCTACTTATGCAATTGTGTCGTCGGTTGCACGGTCTAGACCGTGGTTCTTATCACTTTGTCTGGATCTCATGCCAGATGTTGTCATCCAAGGTTGACTACTCAAAGCCAACTGGTCTCTTACCTCCGCAACATATTCTAGCCATAAAGTGTTTCGAATCCTTAGGAATAATGGATACTATGATGATAAAAGACATAGATTGATCTCGGACATCAGACTGATCTTTGCACATATGTCGACGGGTGTAGCTCTTGTTCGTTGATGAAAGTAACACTGAATTTGCCATGAATTTACAAGAAGTTTGTATTTACAATCAGACAACTAGGCATCAACTCTTCGGATAAAGGGTTGCGAAATAATGCTTGGAACTGGGAGGGTACCGGCCGATCTGTACAAATTGCCATAGTAGGCCCACCACAAAAGGGAAAGATGGTCTTTCGGAGACGACAGGTTTGAGCTGTTATGCTCATATGCTGTATGTCAAAGCCTGCATTCGGTAGCACGTGTTAAACCCACATGTCGAACGTGAGTCGTGCTCCGACCCTGACGATCATTCGAGACGTCGATTCATTTTACCCCTGGTGCCGCAGATGGCCGGCTTCGATGGCCTCGAGCGACTGGACTGGGTCTCCGGGTAAAAAGGTACCGGACTATGATAGTGTATAATCTGGATATGACATGTGTCCCTAACGACCAGCATTTTCGGACACTGGGATATATAACCGCCGCTCTCTCGCAGCCTTTAGAACGAGTCAGCGCTTCCGTAAAAGAAAGCCGTGGACCTGATGAATAAGATACCTCGAGCCACTTCTCTACCCAAGGCTTAAAGATCGCCCAGGCAAGCAGACTGCCAGTAGCAATGATAAACATGAATACAATGGCTTGGTCTTTCCGGGAGTCTCTCTCTGAAGTACAGGACATGTTAGCAGAGCACAAACAATGGTGAGTGATTCGGGGCGGGGGAAAGATCATACGGAAACAGGTGGTAAAGACATCATCTTCCTTAGCACCATGGCAGGTGGGCAAGTCATAGTCCAAGCAGAACTTCCGGTTACAATCGTTGCAGTTCAAAGAGCGATAATTCTTCGCTCTTGTATCCAAAATAGCGGTATCATCGCTGCGACGAAGGAAATGGGAGACACCGTTCAAGGCCGATGTCGATTCGGAAGAGTCGGGATCGAGAGGGATGATCGTACTATTGGAGAAGCAGGTGCACTTGCAGAATGACGCGGGGGCTGCTTTGACTATTAGCCTCTCTCTATTTTTGACAGTAAAAGCGGAGCCAGCATCGAACACCAGACGATCGGGGGGGCAGGTGACTTACAGGAAGCCACCGCAAAAGAAGTCCAGAGTAAAAAAGCAGTAAAAAGAAACAGCACCCTAGAGGCGCTATGCCGTAGTAGCATGGCTGGCGAATTCGCTGTGAGAGGGGTGGTTACCTTATCCCCTGGGATCAAGAGTTGACGTGTCGGTCTTCATTGCTGCCGCGGAGATGATGGTTTATTGGCGCCTGAAGGCGGAAAGGCCAGACCTCCGATCCATCCCCGGATTCTTGGTACCACGTGATCTACAAGTCATCTATTGAAGACACCAAAGTATCAAAAGCTAACAATAAACCATACCATCAATTGTACGGATAGTCTACTACCATTCCTGTAACTTGCTCTCCTGGTGTGCAGCCTACGCTCGAATTCAAAATTACAGCTAGTGAGACGAATTTAAACATGACGCTTGCTTGAGCAAGCATGCCAATTATGCAATATCTAATGTCAAAGCTATTTGCAAGAATCATGCAGTAAGCATCGTCTTCTAAGATTTTCCCTTCATCCCCTTGCTGCGATTCTCCCTCTGCCTTTGCTCCTTAGCAGCCTCACGTCGTCTCCTCTTCCAAGCGCGATTGTTATCTCCCCGATTTTCCCAGAACCATTTGGTAAAATCCGAGTCTTCTTTCGGCCCAGGCGCGGGTTTGGGTACTGGAGTATTCAGGTGCGTCTCATCATCTATATCCATAGGATCAGGCCGTCCCGCAGTTTTCCAGTTAATTCCCCGACCCATCAAAGCCGTGTCGGGGGTCGGGGCAGCGCTTCTTAATCCTCGGTCTTGCAGATCTCTCTTGGTGAAAGGCGTCTGCGGTTCGGTCGGCTTGATTTCCACTTCATCTTCCGATTCTAAATCGTCTTGCGCAAAGAAACTGAACGGCGCATCCCCCTCTGTTTCAGGCTTCGCTTCAGGAGCACCCGGCGGGGGTCTCTTAAAAAGTGCCTCCAGTGGGTGGACAGTTTGAGAGGGGGGTGGGTTATCATTCACATTTGATGACGCACTTTGATCCACGGCGGGCTTCGATTCGGAAGCCACTTTCTCTTGCTCGCGCTTATTTGACGGAACTGATGTATCATCATCGCTGCTGGATGAATCAATCGACTCATCCGATGAACCAGTCGAATCCTGATCGCTTTCGGAGTCTGTAGAATCTTCCTCGGAAGAACTCTCCCCACTAGACGAGGTCCAGTCTTCTGATTCCTCATCAGACTTTACTTCCTCGACGGCCTTTTTCTTTTGACCTGTGGCCTTCTTGGGAGAGAAAGACTCATCCTTCACAACCTTTGTGGCCTTTCGCTTCTCCTTGGCTCCGGCTACCTGTCCTGGTCTATACTTATCGCTTCTTATCCGATCGCTGGCCGTCTCTTTCACATTCCCTGCCTCATCTACCCAGCCCTTACCCTCCTCAAATCCAACTGTGGGGGCTGATTGCTCATCCCCAGAACGTAGGAAACTCGGATGTGTAACGGTTTTGGAGAACTCATGAACCACCGTTTCCTGCGCAGATTTCTTGCTCTTCTTTTTGGACTTGGTCTCTGTAGCCTCGTCGGCGGAGGCTTTGTTGGGTGGTAGCTTCGTTCGGAACAGACATTCGGCCTTTTCGGTGTACTTGGACTTGGCCTGCGACTTCGCGGACTTTTCGTCCTTACTTTTCTTCTTCTTCTTCTCTTCCTTGCGCCTTTCCTGCTTCGAATCTGCCGACTCGGTCCAGCCCCTCTTTACTTGGCGATCCTTCGGGAGCTCATAGCCATCGAGAATTTCCTCGCCCGCTTTCAGCTTCTTGGATTTCTTCGAAGACTTTTTATCGGATGATGACTTCTGGGGAGCAGTGTCGACTTCCTCTTCTTCATCCCTTGACCTTTTCTTCGGGCGAGCGGTATCGACCTTGAACTTCTTGCCCTTAAGAATGGAACCGTTCAGCTTCTTTTTTATCTTGTCGGCTTCCATGGTGGGCAGGGTCACGTAGCCGTAGTTGTTTTCGGGGAAGGTTGGGATGCAATGGAAGGAAATTTCCGTAGCTAGGGCTTTGATCGATGCAGGGAGCACGGCCGGTAGGAGATCGGGGGTGAATGGAGTGATATGCAGGCGCTTCGTATCGGACGGTGTGGTCGTCATTTGCCTAATAGATAGATAGATAGATAGATACCTGAGTACGGTAGCAGTGCAGGTGACGGCTAAGAGATCGGAAGAAAAAAAAAGTGCGCGTAGGTCAGTCACAAGCGCATTCAGCCTAACAACTGTCTTTGACACTCGGTGAGGATTCGAATCCAAGTAGAACAAGAAAAACAATTCTTCTTGAAATTGGTCAGAAGGGCTTCCAACGAAGCATCAAGCAGACCCGATTGGAGTAGATATTCGAGACCGAAAAATTAACGATAGGATCAGTTATTGGCCGAGGGATTTTCCGGGCCGCCAAGACCGGGTATGGAGATGTGGCGCAGGCCTGCCATTCTCAGCCACAGGTTTCTTGTGTCGTCCTCCACGTATTGATTTAAGTTGGCATGGCATGGCATGACTCTACCATGATGACAAGAAAGTACGGTGTGTGTGGAAAAAGGAAGGCTCAGCAATAAATGGGAAAAAATGATTGATGTAAGACTCGATGTATCCAGTGGAACGAGATGCAAGTTGCAACAGCAATAAATGGGTTTCAGCCTCCATTACAATGTAACAGTCGGGCCGATACTCAGCCGGGACATGATTTGGCGGGTGAAAAGTGGATCCGGAGAGGATGATCAGGTAATCTTTCGTACGGCACCAGACCCGACCCGGCCTGCTTTTTACCAGCTGGTAACTGTTGTAATCCCCGTAAAACTGACTGGAACTGAACAGTAAACTGCCATTGATCTTCTGCCCTTTTCCCTTTTCTCTTTTCCCCCTTTGAAACTTACTTTCTTCTTCCTCTTCATCGCTTAACTACTTAAGTAGGCTTGTCAATCGCCACTATTCCCCAGTATCTAAAAGTAGTCTTTGCTACGAAGATCCCTTCCCCCTACATTACTCCTCCTCCTTCAACACACCCACACCCACATCTTTCCCCCCCCCTGATCCGGCCCCATACCAAGTCTTCCCGCGGCTAACTAAAGCCCGCACGTCTGATCTCATCGCCGCTTCCAGCTTCGACCTCAGTCGCTCACATGGCCACTCGGATTCCTTAGCATCATCTCTTTTCCATCCCCCTCCCCGCCCTACCAACTGAGGGTCCTCTAAAGTGTGCTCCACCTTTCCCTTCCCTTCCCTTATTATTTTTTGGATCCTCATTTTCTTTCTTCCTGTGTTTCGGGGCGTTCGTTCTTCAAACCATCGCTAGTCACTTCCCTCCTCTCATTACCGGACGGGAACCTCACTCGCTCCCTTCTCCGCTTTCTTATCCGGACCGCCTCTTGCCAATCTCACCGTCGATTCTAACCCCGTCCTTATCCAGTCGTCCAACCCTACTATTGTTGACTCTCACGTCGGTCCCCATTCTCGTTCGAGATGGGCAATTCTCAGGCAAAAGAGAGCCGGCCGCTTGCTTCGTCCAGTCGCCGCAGTCATCACCATGGCCCATACGGTGACCGCCACCATGGTGATGGTTCCAGGTCGAATCGGGGTAGCCGGCCCGATCTGTCCCTGCTCGGAATAGGCGGAAGTTCAGAGCGAGATTTGGCCACGCTCGAACATCGACGAGAAACAAGGCAGGAACGAGAGGCTCGCCGGCTAGAGAAAGAGCGGGTAGCTCGGCTCAAGGAGCGGGAGCGTAGTATGAGAGAAGAACATGTGGACGGTGGTTATCTGGTGACCCAGGGTGTCTATACGGGCCCAGAGGATTTCAACAAGGCTGTGGTGCGACAGCTAATGGTGAGCTTGCCGCGCTACCAAATCTGGCCTTGGAGAGCCCAGAGCCGATGCTGACTGTTCCTCTATAGATCGAACGACGACTTGCGCCGTTTTGGAGAGGACTAAATGACTTCTCGGACTCGTGGACAGAGCACCAGCTTATGGCTGCGGCGCGTGGTCTTCCCATTCCCCCTCCCGACGAGATCCCCCCTGAGCTGGAATATAAGAACCCACCCAAGGCCGCGGAAGACACAAAGGAGGCTTCGGATTCAGCCGCCGTGCAATATTTGATGGTCCCCATAACGTCAAGATCGCAATCATACGGATCCGATGCGTCCCAGTCTTCCACGCCCGCACATTCCCTCCCCTCCCCAACATCTCCTATCGCGTCCGGCACATCGAGCTCACCACTGTTTAGAGCGCGAGCCAAGACTCTTGCGTCGCTAACCACGCCGAAGCATGGAATTCAGTCTGATGCGGCTTCACGTGAAATGCAGTTGCCTCGTGACCCTTTTGTGAACGGACAACCCATTGAAGCATACCTATATAAGGACGCGGCGGAATGTCCTATCTGTTTCCTGTACTATCCTCCGTATCTCAATCGGACGAGATGTTGCGACCAGCCAATATGTTCCGAATGTTTTGTTCAAATCAAACGCCCCGACCCTCATCCGCCGGAGCATGGGGACTCTAACCCGGATTCTGCTCCAGCTGAGGGTGGTGAACAGGCCGAAAGCCAAGACTGCCAGCTAGTGTCGGAACCATCGGCGTGTCCATTCTGTGTCCAGCCGGAGTTTGGGGTGACATATGCGCCCCCGCCGTTCCGGAGAGGGCTAGCGTACGCTTCTGATCCGAGCTCGCGCCCCAATGTGGCCTCTCCACTGTCTTCCACATCCTCCCTATCCTCCGGGAACACCCCCACCACCGGTCGTCGACGCGCGACCTCGTTATCTGCAAATGATCCAACTGTGATCACTACCGATAGGATTCGTCCCGACTGGGCTCAAAAGCTTGCCAATGCTCGAGCTCATGCGGCGCGGCGGTCGGCAGCAGCAACTGCCCTTCATACTGCGGCTTACTTGATGCACTCTAACGGTGCCGGAAATGAGTCCCGAATCGGTCTGGGAAGAAGAAGTGTCATGCGGAGAAACGGCGCGCCCGAAGCCCAGAATTCCAACGCGCGCACCGGATCCCCGGCGCTGCAGGCGCTGGCTTTCCTCACGGATAGGCGTGGAGCTGGCCACGAAGCCGACTCGGCGGAAGAAGGGACCGGTAACATCGCGCCACCTCGCCAGAGCTCGAGGCGGAATCGCATAGATGATCTGGAAGAGATGATGATGATGGAGGCGATCCGACTAAGTCTAGCAAGCGAGGAAGAGCGACGCAAGAGGGAGGAGAAAGAGGCCAAGAAAGAGGCCAAAAGAAAGGAGAAGGAAGCCAAGAAGGCAGAAAAGGTTGCGCGCAAAACCGGGCTCACCAGTAACAATGCGAGCAGCTCCGCCTTGGATGTGCCTCCGGATGCGCGGCTTGGTAGGGTTACCAGCAGTTCCTCTTCCATTGCGGCTGAGGAGCTTGTATCGGCCGGCAAGGGTAAGGAGGTAGACCGCTCTGAACCAGCTGGTGGCTCTGCCGCTGAAGCCAGTGCTGCGGCCGAGGAAGCGCAGCCCGCGGCAGCATCGGCAAGCGCGGTCGACCAAGCGCCGAGTATGTCACCTCCATCAGTGGTCCAGTCGTCATCTAAGGATGTCACGAGGCCTTCGCATCTTCGGCATGTTTCCAGCGCATCGTCATCGTTCTCCTCGCTGGTCGAATCGATGTCGGAAGATCATGCGGGCTCGGCTGAGGGAGCAGGCTCCTTTGCAGAGCCCCTTTACAATTTTCGCAGCTTGGCAGCCGTGATTGGGGATGAAGAGAAGGGCGATGAGGCACCCGAGCATGTTGAAGAGACCCCGTCCCAGCCGAATGTGGAGGGATCAGCCTCGCAGCCGGTGGCAGAGGCATCCGTTGCTGAGCCCGCAACCACCACCGAGGCTAAGGTACCCATGGAGGAGCAGCGCGACAGGCTGATGCCGAAAGAGCTGGAGACCCAATCCGTCGAAATTACGAGTACTACACATGATACGGAGGCTACGTCGTGAAGCTGCCAGCGCTACGTATTTGAAACCAAGGCGAGTTGGAAGGCCTGATGATGATACGCTCCCTTAACCCTTTGTGTTCCTTCTTCTTTTCTTCCCTTTTCTTCTTCTCCTTGATTTATGATGACACTGGGACGCATATGGTATCTTTCCTTATATACATACAGTTGCATAGATTTCGTCTGAGCCACCATTCTCTAGGTTTTCATTTTCTTTATATTGAGGGTTCATGCGCGTGAGTAAGTGAGATGATGCGCCTTTTTCTTTCCTATGTATGCGAGCGTGCGGGAGTTGAACTGGCGGATGTGGATGTCATTCAATCTATCAATCAATCGCTGCTTGAGCATGTTGTTTTTCGGGGCACCAGATTGCGATGGTGATTGGTAGCTGGAATGGGATAGATCGATTTAACTCACTGTTGGAAATACTGCGGAGATGATTTGACCGAATCTGTCCCTCTTTTGGTTGGCTGTCCTATACTTCTTGATCCCTTTTTATTCTTCTGTAGGCGATAGATGTCTATTCATCTATCTACTCATGGCCAGTGATACCTGACCGAGGGGATCATCGGCGGGATCGGAAGTGCGATCTCGTTTCAGCCACGCGACGGGCTCCACTGACCCTGGCAGGAAATGAGCCGACCAGCATCCTTTCATCTATTGACCTTCCATTCCAATCTATTCAATCATTCTGTTGTTATCACAGCAAAATGAGGAACATACCAAGCATGGTCAACATGGCAGTACACGAACATTTCCCATAATCACGACCACTACTGCTGGTGCTGCTGCTGCTGCTGCTGCTGGGCAAAGGACGACATGTTTCTTAAAATCCTGGCCTGTCGAATGGATTAGCGCCTCAACAGGGTCCAGTTATATCCATCGGCCCTCCAGCGCATCCTCCACTTCTCTCGTCATCGCCGATCTTCCCTCGCGGCTTTGCCGGCTGCCTTTTCAGTCCCAGTCATCGGCTTCTCTTGAGTCTGCTGCTGCAAAGTCGCCTTGCACAGCCTATCCCCGGCATGACAGCAGGCCAACGTCACTCCGAGATGCATATTTGCATCTTTCACGGGGCTAAAACAAGACAGAATGTTCGGAGGTTCACGAAAAAGGCAACAGCAGGATGCCGAACGGACGCTATCGACCACTAGTATTCATCCCGAATCATGCTCAACCTTCAGTAGTTCAGCTCGCTTGGTGATTGACCTTTCATTTCACAAGGGCCCTATTAAAGTTTTGAAGTCGATCAGAAGGCACCCACCTAGGTGCGATCTATCTATCCATCTCTCCTGTCTCTCTCTTTCTTTCTTTCTTTCTTTCCTTTTTTTTTTTTTTTTTTTT